>NC_061122.1:4862394-4879746 GCF_002878395.1 Capsicum annuum | reverse complement strand
AAGAAACAAAAAAAAAAAAAAAAAACAAGAAAAAAACTGTAGGAAAACGTAAAAAAAAAATCCCAAAAAAGGGGTAGAAGAGAGGAAAAGTTGGGTTTAGTGTTTGGAGTTCCGTTCGACGTTTTCGGGGAAAACTTCCTTGCTACATTACTTGGTCTAAGTTGCTACTCAGGTTCTGATTTAACTTTTTTTTTATGTAAATTTTCATGAAAATCCAAGCATGAATAAGGTTATCTTAATAATTTCCATGTTTCCTGTAGTATGACATACCAATATGAAAAATCAATCTTCCATTGTTTTATTCAAGTTCTTATATGCTTGTGGTTTGCCTATTTTGCTTAAGTTGATAAGGATAAACAGATTTTCGTTATGTCAATTTAAAGAAAAGAAATTTGATTTTACGAGAGGATACTGAAAGCATATTTTTAGAAGTGAAACGTAGTAGTAAATTTACGTATGTTTTCATTGGAGTGTTATTCCATTTAGTAGTTGTCAGTTTGCTAACAAAGGAATCATAAAGCATCTTCGACGAAATCTAAAAAAAAAAAATGATGTAAAAAGAAAAGTAGTAAGAAATGGAATGCATTTTGTTCCCACTTTTAAGAATACGCGAATAAATTTTAGTTCATGTAGTTTATAGCGGTGTTTTCTACTCGTATGGGGCCATTTATTTTATAGTTTGTTTGCTTAAGTTTCCATAGGTAAAAGTTTTATTTTAATTGAAAAGGGTTTGGGGAAAAAGTGATAATCTTTTGATTGTATTTGAGTATTAATATTGTCAAGAGAAAATTCACATCAAGTTTTAACGAATATAATATTTTGATTAGATTTACTTAATCAACCATTGTTTACGTGAAGTTCTAACTGGTATGACGTTAATTTTTGTTCTTTTTACTCATCTTGATCAAGTTAGAATTGACACTTTTGTTTAATTGTGTTTTTTTTTTTGAAATATTTGTTTATGTTTCAGAATATTGGGCCTAAATTTAAATTAAGGCCTAATCAATTAATTTGTGTGAAATTTGAGTGAGATAGGTTTTTAATCTCTAGAAAATTTAAAAGTTTACCATACATGTGAAAATTAACGATGGAGTTGAAAGCCCTGCTACCAACCATCGTTATAATCAAATTAACATATCATTTTAAAGCTGATCTAATCGGGATGGATCATCTTCTTTACATGTTAAAACCTTATTTAGACTAGGAAAATGGGGACGAGCCATAAATGCCGTAAAGGCGCGAGAAACGTGCCAAAATTTGTGGTGAGGCCGGAAAGTACTGCTATCGGTAAGCCACACGTCAATATAATAAATAATTTCAAAATAAATTAAAAGCGGGAGGCAAATAACTTTTAGGTTAACAAATATTATAAATCCAAAACTAAAAAAAAAATTAATTTAAGCCAGACGTAAGTCATTAAAGCGACCGTGCTAGAACCACGGGACTCGAGGGGTGCCTAACACCTTCCCCTCGGTCAACAGAATTCCTTATCCGGATTTCTAATTCGCAGACCAAGAAATAAAAATAAGGAGTCATTTCCTTTTGAATAGGGATTCAATAAGGTGACTTGGAACACCCAAACTCAAATCCAAGTGGCGACTCTGTAAGTAAAATAATCCCTTTTCAAAACGTCACTTTAATTGGGAAAACCCATTTTCTCTAAAACCAACTCCCTAGCGGGGTTGGATGCAGTAAAAAACAACGGGGTGTGACAGAAGTGATATTCATAATCGACACCCCTTAAATAAGAATGGCTCCGCAAAAAAATAAGCACATGAGATGAGATATTGGACGAAGATGATTGAGTCTCAAATTAGAATTTTAGCTATGAGTTGGACTAAATTTAATAACTTAAGCAAAAATTATACATTTGTGTTAAGAAATAACATATATAGATAATTTATTTAAAACTCAATTAATTATCATTTCTAGAATTAATAATATCTATATATTTAAAATTTTGAATGTGTCTTTTAATTGTTTGAAATTGAAATACAATTATTATTGTTGTTATCGTTATTATCAGTGGTGAGGCTAATATATATAGGATAATTGTGTTACTCTCGTGCGCATTGCGTGAGATGAACCTAAATGAAGTAATATGATCGATAATAATTTTATAGTAAATTTTAGTTCGCTAGAAATCAGGGGCGGACCCACATAGGTTCAAGTGGGTTTATATGAACCCACTTCGTCGAAAAATAACATTGTATATACACATACGTATAACCAGTCCTTACAGATGTATAAGGTATATATAATATTTGAACCCACTATAGACAACTAAAGTGCTTAGTCTAGGGATAGTGGGTTCATATCTTAAGTGTTACATTGTGTGTTCGAGCCCCAACAGTGTCACTTTTTTGTTTTCTTTATATACTGCACCTCTTTTCTTTGTCATTTTTTTGTTTTTCTTTATCCATATTTATTTTTTATATATTGAACCCACTTGGTGAAAAGTTTGGGTCCGTCACTGCTAGAAATTGAAGTACAATTATTATTCTTGTTGTCGTTATTATCATTGGTGACTGTCTTTGTTCGATTTGACAGAAAAAGTCTAGAACACAAACACACACACATATATAAGTATGTGTATGTTGTTTTGGTGGTTGTTCGAAGTGTCGAGTCCAATATATATGTCATGATCATGTTTATCTCATAGATTGCATAAGATGAACTTAAATGAAGCGATATGATCGATGAAAATTTTGTATTGTTAACTTTAATTGCTTGAAATTGAAATACAATTATTACTGTTTTGTTGTTATTATCAGTGGCGAGGCTAATATATGTGACATAATTGTGTGACTCTCGTGTATATTGCGTGAGATGAACTTAAATGAAGCGATATGTTCGATGATAATTTTACATAGTGAACTTTCATTTGCTAGAAATTGAAGTACAATTTATTATTGTTGTCGTTATTATTATTGGTAACTGTCTTTGTTCTGTGCGGCAAAAGAAAGCTGAGAAAACAAACAAACAAACATTTTCTCGCCTTTCTCCACCAAATCAAATGAAGACAGCTTCTGGTACCCGTGTATCTGTTGCTCTGATATCTTTTCTTTCACTTTCTTTCTTCATTCAGAAAAGGTAAACATTGAATCGAAAACATGTGACGTAATTGTGCTACTCTTGCGGATTGCATGAAATGAACATACATGAAGCGATATGATTCATGATAATTTTATGTAGGAAAAAATTTTCTAAAATTGATGTACAATAGTCATTGTTGTTGTCATTATTATCAGTGGTGAGACCAATATTTTGGTTTGCAAAAAATCTGAGAAAATTTATAATGTATATATAAATTTAATCTATATACAGAGTATATACAGTTAATCATTTTATTCTTCAATTTTATACTAGTTTATTACCAATCTTTTCATTTCATCAATTTTACCATCATAACTTTTTACTCTTTGCACTTATTTTAAAATTGTTGTGAAAATTGATTTTCTATAAACTTGAGGGTCTATCATTAACAATTTGTTACCTTCACAAAGGTAGAAACAAGATATATCGAAAATCATTTTTTCTCGTACATCTCACCCTCCTCCGACCCAATTATAAAACTTATCTTAAATTTGTTGTTATTGTTACTTTACATACATTTTAATTTAATTTAATAGTTATAAGGGGTCGTTCGGTAAGAGGGTAAGGAATAATTAGTTTTGAAATTAATTTTAGGATAAGCTTATTCTATATTTTGTTGAAATAAAATATACGGAATAATTCATCCCGAAATTGTAGTGGTATTTAAACCCCTTTTTGAGGATGGATAACTAATCCCGAATAGCTAGTCCAGGAATAGTTAATTCCAAGATAACTTACTTTCCAACCAAACGACTCCTAATAAAATTGGAAGTTTTAGATTTTATGTTTCCCGTTACATTTAGTGTTCGATCGAACATTTTCAAACACTTTTGCTTTTAATGGATAAGAAATGAAATTTATTTGTATATTATTTAATTTAATTTTTAAAACCTACAAAAATGACTATGAAATATTTTACTAGCTTGTAAGTTCTAAAAAAGAAACTTTTTAAATTTCGTATGTCGCGAGACATTGTCACACACTTTCGTTTTTAATTTGCAAAAAAGATGATGTTCTTCTAAACTTTAATAATTTAATTTTAAATTTCTTATTTTTATGGTCACAAAAATGACTATTGCATTAAATTTCTTATTTTATATAACTAATCACAATACTGTTATTACTTATGCGTTATTCATACGTTCATTACTAAAAATACCGTTAATCCTGTTTCCCGACGTTATGCTTTAATTCCTTTCAAAAAGAGAATCGATCATCTTTAGCAGACACCGCTTCGCATTCTGCAAGCTTTAGTTCCTTTTGAAAAGAGAATCGATCATCTTTAGTAGACACCGCTTCAAAAAGAAATTACTTCTTAAACTTTATATTCAATTCAGACACTATCACATAAGTAGTTAAAGACTAATATAGTACTAAGATGAACTTAAATGAAGCGATATGATCTATGAAAATTTTGTATTGTCAATTTTAATTGCTTGAAATTGAAATATAATTATTATTATTTTGTCGTTATTATCAGTGATGAGGCCAATATATATGGCATAATTGTGTTACTCTCGTGCGGATTGCGTGAGATGAACTTAAATGAAACAATATGGTCGATGCTAGTTTTATATAGTGAACTTTAATTAGCTAGAAATTGAAGTACAATTATTATTCTTGTTGCCGTTATTATTATTGATGACTGTCTTCGACAGAAGAAAGCCGAGAAAACAAACAAACATTTTCTCGGCTTTCTTTTGCCGAATCAAATGAAGACAGTTTATTTTCACGACTTTCTTTCGCTAAATCGGATAAAGACAGCTTCTCGTACCTGTGTACCTGTTGCATTGATATCTTCTCTTTCACTCTCTTTCTTCATTCAGGAAAGGTAACTATTAAATCGAAAATATGTGGCATAATATTTGTACTACTCTCGCGGACTACATGAAATAAACAGACATGAAGCGATATGAACGATGATAATTTTATGTAGGAAACGTTTTCCTAAAATTGACGTACAATGTTATTGTCGTTGTCGTTATTATCAGTGGTCACAAAAACGATTATTGTTTTAAATTTCTTATTTTATATAACTAACCACAATACGGCCATTACTTAGTGTTACTCATACTTTCATCACTGAAAATATCATTTTTCCTGTTTCTCGACGTTAAGCTTTAATTTCCTTCAGAAAGAGAATCAATCATCTTTAGTAGACACCACTTCGCATCTTGCAAGCTTTAATTCCTTTCGAAAAGTGAATCGATCATCTTTAGCAAACTCGGTTCACATCCTGCTCCTCTACATTAAGAGGCTGTTTGGCCATAGATATTTTTTACTTTTTTTCGGAAAAAAATTTCGCTTTATGGAATCATGGTGTTTGGCCATAGATATTCCAAAAACATTTCAATTTTTTTTTTGAAAAAAAGTGAAAACAACTTTTTGTTGTTTTCACTTTTTTTCAACTCCAATTTCAAGTTTTTTTTATTACATATAACCCTAATTCTTTTAATATTACATAAAAGGCCCTTAAATGGTTTAGACGAGTGTTGGAGTAAATTCGGAAAGAAAGACATTTTTGATGAACAATAAATCAAGTCCGGACACATTTTTGAAAGACATTTCTTCTCGATAAAAGACATTTTTGAACAACAAATAAAGATTTTTAAGCTAAAAGATCGGTATATTTTTATTATTTGTAGGTATATTTTCATTTTTAAGCTCAGGACCCCTTCCATCATTGATGTGAAATTCTTTTCATTCATGAGTATAATCAGTAGATAAATTAGTTGGGCAATTTTGATAGTTTTAAAAAGTTTGGGTATAAAATTAAATTTAAAAAAAATAATTCAAAAGTCAAAACAAATCTTTTAAAAACACATGGCAAAAGACAACTCCAACTCCAACTTCAAAATTTTTTAGTTTTTATTGCTAAACGCCTACTAATTTTTTGACCCCATATTCTGGGTACTAGAAAGTCATTAACTTAATTTCAAAGAATGTCTCGTCAAAAGTCAGCTTGCTACTTAGAAATTTTTCATGAAAAGTCTGTCAAAAATATTATATCGGTTATATTTCAACGAAAATATTTTGAACCGCGAGCTCTTAAAGAAATTTGTCCTTAAACTGTATATTCAATTCAATTAGACACTATCACAGAAATTAGGACGGATATAGTACTAAGATGAACTTAAATAAAGCGATATGATCGATAAAAATTTTGTATTGTCAATTTTAATTGCTTGAAATTGAAATATAATTATTATTATTTTATCGTTATTATCAGTGATGAGGCCAATATATATGGCACTGTGTTACTCTTGTGCACATTGCGTGAGATCAAGTTAAATGAAGCAATATGAGCGATGATAATTTTATATAGTGAACTTTAATTTGCTAGAAATTGAATTACAATTATTATTCTTGTTGCCGTTATTAGTTTTAGTGACTGTCTTCGTTCGCTTCGACAAAAGAAAGCCGAGAAAACAAACAAACAAACATTTTCTTGGCTTTCTTTTGCCAAATCGAACGAAGATAATTTTTCGTAATATATATATATATATTTGTTTGTTTTCATGGCTTTTCTTCCGCTGAATCGGACGAAGACAGCTTCTCCTACCGGCTACCAGTGTACCTATTTCACTGATATCTTCTCTTTCATCCTCTTTCTTCATTCAGAAAAGGTAAAGATTAAATCGAAAACATGTGGCATAGTTGTACTACTCTCACGAACTGCATGAAATGAACATACATGAAGCGATATGATCGATGATAATTTTATGTAGGAAATGTTTTTCTAAATTTGATGTACAATAGTCATTGTTGTTATCGCTATTATCGGTGGTAAGGCCAATATTTTAGTTAAGGGATTTAAATTTAAAAAAAGACATGCAAAAAATCTGAGGAAATTTATAATATTTGATATATATATATATATATATATATATATATATATATATATATAAATTAAACTTTATATACAAAGTATATAATTAATCATCTTATTCTTCAATTTTATACCAGTTTACTACAATTAATTATCTTATTCTTCAATTTGATACTAGTTTACTATCAATTAATTATCTCATTGTTCAATTTTATACTAATTTACTACAGTCTTTTCATTTCATTAATTTTTTCATCCTAGCTTTTTACTCTTTGCACTTGTTTTAAAATTGTTGTGAAAATTATTTTTCTATAAATTTGAGGGTCTACCATAAACAATTTATTAATTACCTCCACAAAGGTAGAAACAAGATATATCAAAAATCATTTTTTCCGTATATTTCACCCTCCTCCGACCCCATTATAAAACTTATTATTAAATTTTTTGTTATTGTTATTTTTCATGCATTGTACTCCGTCCGTTTAAAAAAGAATGATCTACTTTTTTTTTTAGTCCGTTTAAAAAAGAATAATTTCTTTTTTTTTTTACAATATTTTAATTTCAACTTTTCACATGACATGTTTAGGACCACAAGATTAAAGGATATTTTGATACATTTGACATAACTTTAATTTAAGGTCACAAGATTTAAAAGTCTTCTTTATTTTCTTAAATTTTATGTCAAGTCAAAGTAGGTCATTCGATTTTAGATGGAAAGAGTAACTTAATTGTTTGTTTCGAGGAAGAAGTAATTTACTTGTACTTAATCACAAGTTCATGAGTAGGACAACTGCAAAAGCAATATAGGTTGAGTGCAGTAAACTTAGGTAGTAGGAGTAGAGTATAGTATATATAATAATAATAATAATAATAATAATAATAATAGCTTTAATTCTTCCACCCAATTGAATGCATGCATGCATGCAAAACAATTAAAACTACTATTATCGATTGTGGGAATTAAAGAAAAAGTCTCCAATAAATTGGAGTTATTTTTTCATGCTAATGCATTGAATTACTAAATGGATGTGATAGGAGAGAATGTAGGTATCAAAAGTAGAAATTAAGTAACTACCTATTCTAATTTTTGAAAGAAATATTTTTCTTTTTAATCCGTAATTTTACATCTATAAAGGTAAGGTTGTTTGGTAGGAGGGTAAAGGATAATTAATTTTAAAATTAATTTTAAGATGCATTTATTTTATGTTTGGTTGAAATAAAATGCATGAATAACTCATTCTAAAATTAGTTATTTCGAAATTATAATGTTATTTTTATTTCTTTTTGAGGATAAAATAATTAATCCTGAATAACTAATTCCAATATAACTAACTTTTCAACCAAAGGCCCTAATAGAATTGAAAGTTTTAGGAAACCCCCCTCCCCCCTTTAAATTTAGTGTTCGATTGGACATTTTCACTTTTGTTTATATCTATATCTTTTATCTGTATCTATAATATATTAGAAGTGTAAAGGACCTTAGAAATGTTTTTTGAAGTTTTTACTTTTCATTAAAAGTGTTGCTTTAAATAAAATCGTCTTTTCACTATTTTTTTCTAATATTTAAGAGTTGAAAATTAATTAAATATATTTATGGTAAAATCTTTCCTTATTAGAAGTCATTAGAATTAATGACAACTAATATTTTTTTTCATTAGTTTAAGAATTCTAAATCAACTAATTTTATTTTAAGAAGATTTGAAAAATTTTCAAATTTAGAAATAACTATAAAAACGTTTGAATAAGAAAAATTTAAGAAGTACCAGATTTTAAAAAGTTTTGAGTACGTATAAGAATGTAATCAATGATTTTGTAAAAATTTGACTTTAAAACAAGGAAAGATTTTAAATATAAAAAAAAATCATTTTAAATATAAAAAAAAAATCATTCCACAAATTTGTTTCAAATTGATGCGGAAAGAGGTACTGCATGACTGTCACGATCCGAGCCGGGGCCCTGGCCGCGACGGGCATTCCGAATCATGAAGACCCGCGATACCCCTGTAACTGCCCAACCCACTAGTGATATTTTCCGCTTTGGGCCCAGGCTCGCACGGCTTTAAAACGCATCACTAGGGAGTAAGACTTGCTTACTTATATACCTAACATCCCTCCTGTGTTTTGCCGATGTGGGACTCCTTCTCCTAAGTTGGGTGTCACATACACCCCCCCCCCCCTTATGAACTCAGCGTCCTCGCTGAGGTTTGCCCCAATAAATGGGATTTGCCTTGACTCAGGACAGAGGTTTACCCTACCTTACCGGGATTTGCCTAAACTCACTTTGAACTCTGACCCACATCGACAAGGCTAACACAGGAGCGGCTCTGATACCATTCTTCCGTCCACTGGAACTTTACAATAGATAAAATTATTTAATTTTAAATAATCAAATGTTACACGTGCGAGGCACGTGCAATTAAACTAGTAGTTACAAAAACAACTATAGCTTTAAATTTCTTATTTTATATAACTAACCAACAATATTATCATTACTTATGTGTTACTCACCCATTCGTCACTGGAAACACCGTTTCCCCTATTTTCCGGCGTTAGACTTTAATTTTCTTTGAAAAGAGAATCGATCATTTTTTGCAGACACCACTTTGCATTCTGTAGGCTTTAATTCCACTTAGAAAAGAGAAGCTATTATCTTTAGCAAACATCGATTCGCATCCTATAGGATTTAATTTCCATCAAAAAAAGAATCAATCATATTTAGCAGACACCGATTCGCACCCGACAAACTTTAATTCCTTTCGAAAAAAGAATCGATCATTTTTAGCAGACACTACTTCGTATCCTGCAGACTTTAATTCCTTTCTAAAAGAAAATCGATCATCTTTAGCAGACACCGCTTCACATTTTGCAGGCTTTAATTTTCTTCAAAAAGAGAATCAATCATCTTTAGCAGACACCGCTTTGCACCCGACAGGCTTTAATTCCTTTCGAAAAGATAATCGATCATTTTTAGTAGACACCGCTTCGCATCCTGCAGACTTTGATTTCTTTCTAAAAGAGAATCGATCATCTTTAGCAGACACCGCTTCAAATCCCATATGCTTTACTTTCCTTCGAAAAGAGAATAGTTCAACTTTTAGTAGACACCGCTTGTGTCCCGCTCCTCGACATTAGTTTTTGACTCCATATTCTGGATACTAGAAAACAGTTAACTTACTTTCAACGAATGTCTCGTCAAAATTCAGATCGTCGCTTAAAAAGTTATAGTGACAACTTTGTGAAAAACATTATATCGGTTATATTCCACCGAAAACGTTATGAACCGCGAGATCTTAAACATTATATCGGTTTACTCTTCATTAAAAGTCTTGCTTTAGATAAAATCGTCTTTTCACTATTTTTTTTCTAATATTTAAGAGGTGAAAATTAATTAAATATATTTATGGTAAAACCTTTCCTTATTAGAAGTCATTAGAATTAATGACAACTAATATTTTTTCATTAGTTTAAGAATTCTAAATCAACTAAATTTTATTTTAAGAAGATTTGAAAATTTTTCAAATCTAGAAATAAGTATAAAAATGTTTGAATAAGAAAAATTTAAGAAGTACCAAATTTTAGAAAGTTTTAAGTACGTATAAGAACGTAATCAATGATTTTGTAAAGATTTGACTTTAAAAGAAGGAAAGATTTTAAATATAAAAAAAAAAATTGTACCCCAAATTTGGTTCAAATTGATGCGGAAAGAGGTACTACATGACTTTCATGACCCGAGTCGGGGCCCTGGCCGTGACGGACATTCCGAACCACGAAGGCCCGAGATACCTCTGTAACTGCCCAACCCACTAGTGATATTGTCCGCTTTGGGCCTAGGCTCACACGGCTTTAAAACGCGTCACTAGGGAGTAAAACTTGCTTACTTATATACCCAACATCCCTCCTGTGTTTTGCCGATGTGGGACTCCTTCAGCTAAGTTGGGGTGTCACATACCCCCCTCCTTATGGACTCAGCGTCCTCGCTGAGGTTTGCCCCACTGAATGGGATTTGCCTAGACTCAGGACTGAGGTTTGCCCCGCCTTACCAGGATTTGCCTAAACTCAATTTGAACTCTGACCCACATCAACATGGCTGACGCAAGAGCGACTCTGATTCCATTCTTCCATCTACTGGAACCTTACAATAGATAAAATTATTTAATTTTAAATAATCAAATGTTACACGTGCGATTAAACTAGCAGTTACAAAAACGACTATAGCTTTAAATTTCTTATTTTATATAACTAACCAACAATACTGTCATTACTTATGTGTTACTCACCCGTTCGTCACTGGAAACACCATTCCCCCTATTTCCTGGTGTTAGGCTTTAATTTCCTTTGAAAAGAGAATCGATCATTTTTTGTAGACAGCGCTTTGCATTCTGTAGGCTTAATTTCCTTCGAAAAGAGAAGCTATTATCTTTAGCAAACACCGTTTCGCATCCTGTAGTATTCCCTTCAAAAAAAGAATCAATCATATTTAGCAGATACCACTTCGCACCCGGCAGACTTTAATTCCTTTCGAAAAGAGAATCGATCATTTTTAGCAGACACTGCTTCGTATCCTGCAGACTTTAATTCCTTTCTAAAATAAAATCGATCATCTTTAGCAGACACCGCTTCACATTTTGCAGGCTTTAATTTCCTTCGAAAAGAGAATCAATCATCTTTAGTAGACACCGCTTCGCACCCGACAGGCTTTAATTCCTTTCAAACAGAGAATCGATCATTTTTAGCAGACATCGCTTCGCATTCTGCAGACTTTGATTCCTTTCTAAAAGAGAATTTATCATCTTTAGCAGACACCACTTCAAATCCTGTAAGCTTTAATTCCCTTTGAAAAGAGAATCGATCAACTTTTAGTAGACACCGCTTCGCGTCCTGCTCCTCGACATTAGTTTTTGGCTCCATATTCTAGATACTAGAAAACAGTCAACTTACTTTCAACGAATGTCTCATCAAAAGTCAGATCGTTGCTTAAAAAGTTCTCGTGAAAAGTTTGTGAAAAAATTATATCGGTTATATTCCACCGAAAACGTTATGAACCGCGAGATCTTAAAGAAATATCTTCCTAAACTTTATATTCAATTCAATCAGATACTATCACATAAATTAAGGAGGTCGTTTGTTTTAAAATAAGTTATTCTAGAATTACTAGTTTTGGAATTAGCTATTTCAGGATTAGTTATCCCACTCTCAAAGAGGAATAAGAAAAATACTACAATTCCGAGATAACTAATCCTGGAATGTGTTATTTCATGCATTTTATTTTCTAATCAAACATGAAATAAACTCCACTTCTAAATTAATTTCGAAATTAATTATCCTTATTCCTCCTACCAAATGACCACATATAGTATTATATTAAGAACTAAGGACTCGTTTGGTAGAGTGTATAAGATAATACTGAATATGTTGTCTCAGTAATACTGGGATTAGTAGTGCAGGAATTAGTAATACTGAGATTATTTTTTATGCAGTATTTGGTTTGATGTATTAAAACAATATGTATTGTTATATTTTAAAAAGAATATTGTTTGTTTACAAAAATACCCTCGACATATTATAACTTTGTGTATTTTTTTTGCAAAAGTTTATTATTCTTTTTTTAAATAAAAAAAGTTAATAATATAACTAATTATTTACTTTAGAATCTTAAGATTTAATTATTCACTTACAAAAATTATTATTTTAATATCTTTTCTTTGTTTGTTCATCATTTGCTTGTTGTTTCCACTTTGTGTTGTTTTTAAGTTAGAGGGAGGTACGTATAACTTTTGAATGAGACAATAAAATCATTATTAAAATAAAATTCTATTCTATATAGTGCTAAAATTAAGTAGAAAAAATATTTTTATTTATGGATATCCTATTTACAAAATTAAAGCTTGTATGCAATTTGTTTTTGGATTTTGATCTATAAATATTTTTTTGAGTTGATGGAGTAGTTTTTTTTTTTATAACTAAAATTATTTGGAGGGATATTATTATTTTGATAAATTGAAAAGAAGTAACTCATATTGAATAAATTGAAAAAGATTTAGAAAAAAATTAAAGAAATTTGAGGACGTTTTTGTAAATAATAATAAAATTTGTAAACTAATTTATTTGAATTAATTTATTAGTACAAATATAAAAAATAAAATTAACAAAATAAAAAAATGTTTAAAAGAATATAAGGGATATTCTTGTCTTTATACATACTAATCCCATGGTATGAAAGCCCATGTATTACTAATACTACGATGTATTAGTAATACACCCTATAATACCATGTAGGGTGTATAACTAATACATGGTATTAGTAATATATTGGTTTAAAATTCTACCAAACATAATAGTATTAATTAATACCACACTTAATACATGGACTATTTCTCCTAATACGTTCTACCAAACGATAAAAGTTCAAAAATCTAGTGTAGTAGTATCAGAAGGATCTAATAGGGTCAGTGCTAGGGTGTGGGGGTGTGGGTGGGGTTGGGGGTGGGGGGCAGTGATTAGTGTGTGAGAAAAGAGGCAACAGTAGCTGTGTGAAAATGGCAGGGACAACAGCCTTGTCTCTTCCTTCTTATGTAATGTCCCTTTTAACTCTATTAACCTCCCACACTCTTTTTTTTCTCCTTGGCAGACTTCCACATATATATTAACAACCCTACATAGGAGGCTTGGACTCGGTACCAGATTCAGAATTTTTATTAAGAGGGTTCAAAAGTAAATATACGAATTAATTGAAGGGAGTTCAATATTTATTATATAGAGATAAAAAATATTTTTAATCATGTAAAAATAATATAATTTTTCATCGAATGGAGTTCGGATGAATTTCTGGAGCAAAGGTGGCTCCACCACTACTTAGAGTAACTGAAAAATAGTTGCGATGTGATCAGGAAGTTCGATGTGTGGATTCAGAGCCCAGTCCGAGATCTAGAAGAAAATCGATCGGCAGCCCCCCGAAGGGCTGTAGCGAGGATGTGGGTGCTTCGATGGGGTCGCCTGAACAATTTTGGTGGTCAAAAGGGCGAAACGACGCGAAGGAGACGTTTTTGGCCGTTTTCGGTTGGACCGCCTGATCCATTTCAAGCCGTTTAAATATTTTTTAATAGAAATACAAGGTAAGACTGCGTACAATAAAAATTTGTGCTTCAAACCTTCCTCAAATTTCGCACATGACGAAAGCTTCAGCGCACCGAACTGCTGCCTTTTGCTTACATAGGCATTAGGATAATATATTATATTGTCATGCACATTTACTACGGATTTTTTCACGAAAAAGTCAGTCAGATTCATGATTTATTTTTTCTAATCATATACAAAAATTATACACTGATCATATATAGTTATATAGATATTATAAATACATGAATTGCTATTTCATCCATCTCATATTACACATCCACAGAGGCGGATTCAGAATTTGGAGTCTCCGGGTGCCAAGTAGACTCATTGATCCAATTTCATATAAAGTAAATATGAACGTAGTCGATTAATTCATGTGTTTACTTCTTTCGATTTTGAACCCTCTTCAATTTTGACGCTTTTTTTATATTCTAAAAGAAAAAGAAAAAAAAAACTTTCAAAGTTAAAAAGGATTGTGGGCATTAAGAAAGCGTCGGAGTGATAAGGCTGCAACAAGTGACTGACGAAGAAATTTGCTGCGATGGATGACTTACAAAGAAATTCAGTAAAGTGGAGGAGGAAAAAAAAAGCAAGAAGTGCTGAGGACGTGCTGAGGACATTTTTTTTTTTTTGTCATAGTTTATAAGAGATAAAGAGAATAAAAATATTCCATGCACTAATTAATTATTTGAATTAATAATAAATAAGAATAAATAAGGAACATAAACTGTACATTAATGATCTAAGAGTAAAGAAGGAACATAAACTAATTAATTATTTGAATAAATAATAAATAAGAGTAAAGAAGGAACATAAACCGTACATTAATGAAACCCTACAAAAATTAAGTTGCCGAGGGGTTTCGAACCTACACCCCTTGAGCAGCAGTAAAGGTCATTTGCCACTGGCACCGTGTACAACTCTTCATCTTTGGGTGGCAAGTATGTTATTTACACATAATTTATATATAGACATACCTATATATAGAATTTCCGTCAAAGTTTACGGGTGATGTGGCACCCTCATAGGCATTAATAGATCCGCCCCTGCACATCCATTTTTACTATTCCATTTGTCTTATTTGATGTAACATTGATATTTCATACCGCACAAAAAGCTTTTTTAGAAAAAACAAAAAGACTTTGAAACCTATGATCGAACTTTTTCTTTTAAATTCATAAAGGGCCTATTTACCTAGGTTATATTCATATAAGAATATAACAAAAAAAACAATAATTTATCTAACAAAGAAATTGCCTTTATCGTACATTATCCTGAAGTTAACCCTCCGAGTGGTAAATACCTAAAAACACCTCAATTTAGTAAATATATTTTATAACGAAAAATTATATCTTTAGACATAAATAAATGAGAGTAAAATAATTAAAAATTTCTATTAATTGATGTATTTTTAAGGAACGTGTAAACGAAAAACACATAAATAATTTCAGATAAGAGTACAAACGATGATCAATGCAACAGAAATTTAGTACAAGTTTGCTAGCTAACTTTGTACGTAGCTTTAATTTTACTATTCAAAAGTAACTTTTTGTAAAAGAAAAAAAAATATCCATGGAAGTACCAACTTATTGGAGCAAATTTAATTATAATTATTCGTTTTGTTCTCTTTTTAATTTTTTTTAAGAAAATTATTATTATTAAAAAAATTATTTTCTCTAGGACATACCAGAGGAACAGTTAAAATGGGACCTTTATTTTGTTATGGGTAAAATGTACGGTCACTGAAATAAATTTAATTTAATGCAATAAAAACAAATATTTACTGTATGTACCTATACATGTGATCCATTATATATATTTTGACTGCAAAAGCATTTCGATTTTAATTAATAAATACCTTCTGATAATTAGTATATCTGTATGTACTTATATGAATCTTCATTGTCCATGACCACGTTTCATTAAATTAAAATTCAATGTAATATTATATTTTATATATAACATGTAATGTGACCAAACTTCATCATTAATTGACTAATTTTTGCGTTGATTGTCAATTTATCGCACAAGTTTCATCGCTTATTCGAACTTGAGATCAACAATTATGTGCAAAACATTCAAACTCATGACAACATATTATGATGTGAGTTTGTTGAATTCCTACATAAGTGTGAAGATAAGAAATTGGTCTCTCTATATATATGATCTTGTACAAATCTTTATTTATTTTTTGATTTTCCATCCAGATATTTAGTATCCGGACTAATCACGTCAGAAAGTCTCATATTGGAGGGTTGAAGTGATTTTGTATCTAGTAGAACTCAAACTCGAGATATCTGAATTATGAAGAGTCTCATGTTTGTAGATTAAGGATGGATGGTCTCTTTAATATGACTTGGACAATCTTTTCCTTGTGAAATTAACTTTTGAATTTGACTGTTTGAGTTAAACTTAGATTCGTTTTTTACATGGTATTTTACCACTCCACCGCAATCCTGATTCATATCAAATCTTTATTTCAAATAAAGTTCAAAGGTAAGTACCATATGAAAACTAATTACTAGAATCTACATTTAACTTTTTACCCTTGAATGTTGGAATGTCCTAGTTTGGTCCCAACCACCAAACTTTTCACTAGTGTTATTGCTAGTATATACTAAAGAAAGCAAGAAATGATGATGAGGTGGGGGAAGTTGAAAGCAAATGCGTGACAAATACAAATATAATGTGACATAAATTATAAAACATAGTGCCATACATACAAAAACACAAATAAATAATTGTATATTGTTTGTATATATTATATATGTGCTGGAAAATAAACGTGTAGAGGCCGTAAAATAAGAGCTAAGTGACAGATATATGTTAGAGTGATACTCGTGAAAGGAAATGACATTGGCTGGATTCCCGTGAGAAACAAACACAACATATATACACAAACCACATGAACCCCCACCCCACCCCACCCACCATCCCGCGAAATATATTCCGTGTAGGGACGGATCTAGAATTTATCATTACACATAGTGACAAATTGAATCGTGTTTACGTGAATTATGTTTTTATATACACATACCACATGAAGCTTTCACCCCCCCCCCCAACCGCCCACCCCACCGACCGTCCTGAGAAATCTCGTGTAGGAATGGATCTAGAATTTTTCGTTACGAGTAGCATCAAATTCAATCATATTTCGTGGAATTATTTCCATCCTTATCCGTATTCGTAGAAACTGATCAATCTAGATATGGATGGGGGACAATTCAGCGTCTTTGATGGACTAAAGCCCTTAAACCTTTTTTATAGAATCTATGGGATATGAGACACAAGAGAAGTCCATATGGATTTGAT
>NC_061122.1:4852397-4859394 GCF_002878395.1 Capsicum annuum | reverse complement strand
CACAACTCAGCGTCTTTGATGGCCTAAAGTTAAGATATATTAAAAGGCTCTTAAACTTCTTTAAGAGAATCTATAGGATATGAGACACAAGAGAAGTCCATATGGATTTGATTTAGTGGTGATAAGAGCGGTACGTGTGATGTGTGAGTTAGATGTATTTCACGATTTACGATAGTTTTTCATAGATGTTTACTTGCATTCACAATTTCACATATACCGTGTTCTCTGAGCCGTGAAATAAGGTCATCTATTGTAGACACGTAATTTTGTCCCTTCGAAAGATTAATTTTACCCAATTTTACCTTATCCTACCGTATACCCTCATCCATGTTATTATACCCTCACAAACTACAAAAATAACAAACCTTGTCTTATCCTAATATTCTAACAACCCACCCAACTAAAAATTGACAACACATCCTAACCCCTACCCCTCCTACCCCTACCCCACGTTCCACCCCTCCCCGACATTTCTTTGACATAAAGAAAAGAGCATATAGAGACTCCATCGTTTCCATTTTTAAGAGAGAGGAGGAGATCCAAAAAAAGAAAAAGGGGGGAGAAAAAGAAAAAAAATCATCATCATCTTCACCAAATTGACACTCCATATTTCTTTTCTTCTCCAACAACGCACACACACAGTAATACTCACTAACACACATACTTATCCTCACCATATCTGCACACACATACACTGATATATATAAAAATGACAGAGAAAGAGAAAACGGAGAGAACTGAATTGATCAGAATCGATAAAAAAAATAGTGAAGATTGGAGGTCGATTTAGGAAAGAAATGACGTGAGAGAAGAAAAGGACGACGGAGGGGTAGATCGGGTATAGGAGTTCGAAAATGAAGAGCTGATAGAGAAGTAAATCGTTGTGTTTATCACTGTTCGGGCGACCAGATCTCGCCGGAGCTCCGGCAACAATCGAAATCGGCTTCAAAATCCCTGATTTTTCTCTAATTTTTTTGCGATTTTCCGGCGAAACCCAGTCGAGAGACCCCACTTTGTTGACTGCCAGGTCAGTCGAAGCTCCGGTGAGTTGCAAACGGCAACCCAGTTACGATTCCGATGGGATCGGTTACGATTAGTTCAAAATCCGAGAGTTGGGGTTCGTTTTCAAGGTTTTCGTTCCGGTTTTAAATTTGTCCCGTTTGTATTTATCATACCGAGTTGGAGTTATTCGTGATCGAATTTTAAATCGGAGTTCTTCGGACACGGTTCTATCTCCGATATATTGAAATCGATACTTGAGTTTTAAGTCGTTGTTCAGCTATTCGGCTAGAATTCGTCGCTGTCGAGGTTCTATTCGAAATTTCAAGTTTGGGTTTTCTTTATTATCGACAAAAGTAAAGTCTATTAAGGCAGTTTTGAGTTACTATTTATCGATACCGAGTTGGGGTTTCATCGTTGTTGAGGTTTTCTATTTGAGCTTTCGAATTCGGATTTCTTTCGACTTTTATTGTCATAAAAAATTCGATAACGGAAGGTCCATTCCTTAACTTTATCTTTTCATTATTTCGAATGTGGTTTTGTTGTGATTTTGCGATTTGGGTTTGGATATTTTAGTCGTATTAATTGTTGTTGCGAGTATGAATTACTCATGTGCATGAAATGTTGAATCTCTGTTGGACGTTTCGAATGTTGAAAAGGGATTTGATGATCGAATTGATTTAGTCATGTGGTTGAAAAAAGAATTTTGGGGTGGGAATAAGAAGTTGTTAAAAGTTGAATGTAGTTAAATTTTGGACTATTGTCATTTTATTTAATTCGGATTAAGCATGAATTTGATAGAATCATTTTAAAATCAAAAGCTTGATAGGCAACATAGGTCGGGTAGGTGAATTTAGGGATTGTGGATTGCATGGAATATTTAATTTGTGTGATTGAATGGTTTTTGGCTATATGTGCTTTGGGATCACTTGTATTATTTGGCCGGGGAATGCCCCGAAGTACTTGTATTATTTTTTATTCGGGGAATACCCCAAATTATTTTGTACCCGGAGGACGCTCGTGATGAAGGCCCGAGGCGTCGGGTAGAGCATTAGTCTAGAATTAATTTAGAGTAAGATTTATTTTTACACATTTTTTATTTTTGGACTGTATAATTGAACTGGACACTAAATTTTGGATTGTTTTATCTTGTTTTCTTAATTGATTGTTTTGCATGTTTTGGTGTGGTTTATATATTCATAATGTCAAATTAGCCTATACGCTCCGCCAAGCGACCATGGTCAAACCACGGGATCGAGGGGTGCCTAACACCTTCCCCTCGGTCAACAGAATTCCTTAGCCGGAATCTCTGTTCGCAAACCAGTTTTAAAAAGTCAAACTATTTCGAAAAGAATTTTTCAAAGGTGACTTGGCACACCGGATTATGCCAAGTGGCGACTCTGAATTTAATTATAAAAAATCCTTTTCAGAACAAAATTTTCATTTTTGTCACTTAATAATAAAATTCTTTCGAACTTAAAATTAATCTTTTGGAGTACGAAAAAAGGGGTGTGACATCTATAACACGACTCTTTGTACTCTCATATTTCATGGAATTATCTCCATCCTTATCTGTATCCGCAGAAACTGAATCTAGATATGGATGGGAGACAATTCAACTCCTTTGATTGTCTAAAGCTAAGATATATTAAAGGACTCTTAAACTTCTTTCATGGAATCTATAGGATATGAGACACAAGAGAAGTCCATATGGATTTTATTTATTGGTGATGAGAGCAGAACGAGTGTTGCTTGAGTTAGATGTATTTCATAATTTATGACAGGTTTTTTCATAAATATTTGCTTGCATTCATATACACGGTGCTTTCTAAATTGTGAAATAAGGTCATCTATAACACGGCTCTTCGTACTCTCACCTAGACAAAAATATGATGTTTTTAAGTGAAAAATATATGGTAGAGGGATAAACTCATTGTCCATCGAATTTCAGACCTTGGAAAAATTGGTTTTAGAAAAATTTGACAGTTATTATAAAATGATGTTACAGAGGATGATTGTTTCAGAGGCGTCTAGCAAACTATAAGAATATTAATTTTAGAATTTAGATACTAGTACTCGAAATAGTAGTTGAAATCCTATTTCCGAAGACTCTGATTTCATGTGTAGTTGAAAATGCTTTCAAGAAAATACTTAAGGTGTGTCTGATCTAAATAATATTGTGTAATTCTAAAATTGATTATATAAAATATAAGTAATTACAAATCAATATTAATGATATATATTTTGTTGATCATCAAAGAATTATATATACTCCTAATTTTCAGCATCATGTCTTATAATAAATACTAGTCAAGTGTACGTTTTTTGCACGTGTGTATAATGTTAATCATGAATATTTTTTATAAAAATAAAAAATTTGTTATGAATATGTTATAATATTAATAAGTATAAATTATTATTAAAAAATAAGTAAAATCCTTAGGATTAAAGGTGTATTATAAAGGAACATGAGATACATAATTTATACACCGTGATAAAATTTATTTTATTTTATGAAGTACCATATAATCTTATGTATCCCACAAGTTCCTTCCTTATCGGCTAAACGTGTTGAGCTATAATTTGTTCTACCGTTAAGCAAACAAAGTTATTCTCCATCGTGTATTAATATTATAATATCAATTATTATTTATATCATAGAAGAAAGTATCCATCCTTTTAGTCCGTGGTCAAGCTATTAAAATTAGCTTATTTTGAAAAGTGTTTTTCAAAAAAGTACTTTTAATGAGAAATAGTTTGTTTTTGACACTTTCGAACAACAATTAGTGTTTAATCAAGCTTTTAAAAAGTATTTTGCTTTTCAAATAAGAGCTTCTAAGGAGAAACTACATTTTTAGCTAATGAAAAAATATTTTTTATACTTCCCAAACACTTATTTTCTTGCAAAGCTTGGCCAAATACTTTATTTTTTAAAAATGGGCACTTTTGAGAAAAAATAAGTATCCACTTACTATCACTTATTTACTTCAAAAAATATTTCCTATCTAATATTATTATCTTAAATAGAAGAAAGAATATTTTTCCTTCCGATCGCCAATACCCAATACATAATTAATATGAAATTATAAGATGAGCAAGAACAAATTATACTTTGGAGAATTTCACTAAAAATATATAGTGTTCATGCCATGTAAATTTTCAGATTATATATAAAAAAATAAATTGTAATGCTCGGATAAAAAACATTTACCTATTTGTATCTTCAGCTATATATTAGAAAAACTTATATTTAAAACATAAAACTTCATTATTCATTAAATATAAGAAATTTTTCGTTGCAATTCATACCATAATGTAAACAAAAAAAAATCTTTCTCGTCTCTTTGTCCTTAATTTCCTCTTTTGTTTATTCTTTCTTATTTATTTTCAATAATAATGTTATGATTTAAAAAGTCAATTGTGCAATGTCCAAAATCAAAGGACTAAATAAAGGATATTTTAATTGATTTCAAATTACCTTATAACGTATGATTCCTTAATTATTAATTCTCCTAATATCTCTTGTTATATAACTTCTCTTACCATATATTTTAGACTCTTTAATTTTAAATATTATAAAAATATTTAATTAATTATTGAAAATGGACAAAATGTCGATTTTGTCTATTACAGAGTATTTTAATGAAGGGTAAAAAGTTCAAATCACTTTTTTAAGGGGCTTCACACTTTTAATATATTATAGATATAGATATAGATATAGATATAGATATAGATATAGATATAGAATATAGATATAGATTATAGATATAGATTATAGATTATAGATATAAATTTGTACTAACAAATATATTAGGCGGGATTTTAACAACTAAATAGTCGTATTCTAGTTTAATGAATAATTTATAATCGAGTTTTTTTTTTTTTAGAAAAACTGAAAAACATTTTACAAATAATTATAGTAAGTAATTATGGAGAATTTTTAACAAGCACTTCACCTTGATTTATTACCTTATTTTTATTTTATTTGGGTATTTGGGAGACATATTTATTTCCTTATTAATTACATTCCTTTTTTCCCTTGCTCTGTCAACAAAACATTAACAGGCACATCATATGCTTGTATTTCATTACAAAGTTCTATCGAATTTATAATTTATAGTTCTTTTTATTAATTATCAAAAAGGTTTATGATGCATTAATACCGACATCTACATTATGTTCGGATTTTTTTTTTTTTGTCAAAATCTATTCTACAAAGATCATGTCAAAAGCTATATATTACTGATAATAAGATAAAAACTTTTTTCTTAATGAATCTGATTAAGCAAGCGTACATCATGTTCAACTATAACTCGAACCCATCATTTAAGTCTTGCTATAGGCGGGATGTTTACGTCACGCTCCAACAATCCCTCTCTTAATACCTACCACATACAACATGTTATGTTGTTCTCAGGAATCGAAGCCGGCCTTGGCATCGACCCTAATATCATTTGTTAGGATCAAACATTTACTATCTTGTCAAAAACTATAACTAATTTACTATGTTTCTTAATCTAGTCCATCAAACAACTGAACATCATGTTCGACCATACACTCTGACACACGAGTCATCCCCTGCTCATCACCTGCGCCTCGCCGCAGGCAAGATAATTGACATCATCCGATAACCTTTTTCTTAAATTTCATGTCATTTCAAACTCAGAACAGAGCGGTCCAACACACTAAAACTTTCGCTATGCTCATGGATCGATCGAAATCACAAGGGTCTATTTTATGCAGTTTTACTCTACATTTCTGCAAGAGACTATTTTCACAATTTAAACTCGTGACCTCCTGATCACATGAAAACACCTTTACCAATTATGCTAAACTGTATCACATTAATTAAAACAGATAAAGCTTTTGCATGTAAAGGAGGAGGAAAAGGTCAAGTGAGTCAATGAATGGGCAAGTTAATTAAGTTCATTTGGAATATTGAGAGTACAACAAAATTGAAGATAGATTTTCATTTGCCAGAGAAGTCACATGTTAGTTGAAAAATAGTCCAAAAATCTCCATAACGGCAAATCAGCAAGTACTTCTGTCACACTGCATAATTTTAGAAATGCAGAAAAACTCTTAGATTGACTTGTTCTATTTTCATTCAAACTATTATTCTTCCAGCTATAAAAATAAGTATTTTTTTAATCGGTCACAAAAAGAATGATATCTTTCTATGTCTACTAGCGATTTAATTGTACCTTTAACAACAACACAAATATTTATGACTTGTTTTAGATTACAACAACTATGTTATTAGGTGTGCAAACCAAAGTCGCCACATCCCCATATATACTCATCTCGTTGATCCTGGTTTTGATATCAGTTGTTGGGCTTAGCCCGCGCAAAGACTCTCTTGTATGGTGTAATATTATTGTCCGTTTTGGGTCAGCCTACACGGTTTTCTCCAGAAAGCTTCACACGATTAAGAGATCTTACACCTTATATATAGTCTTTCAGTCCCTTCAACTATATATCAATGTGGACTCTGGTTCACATACTCAACAAATATATCTAGTGAAATCCAGTAAATTAAATTCGGAAGATAAAGTGTACGCAGATCTTATCCCTATCTCATATAAATAAAGATGTTTCTAAATGACCTTCCTTCTTCTCACTTGTTTTAGATTAGAAATTTCAAAAACCTCAATTTTCATTCTTAAATTCCGATATCCAGTTAAATACCGTCACATAAACTGACGACTTCGGTCTTTTAGCTCATCGTCATGTTGCTCTCGCCATTTCGGTCATGTTCCTTATACTTGCTCAACCTTTTTTGGTCAATCAAGTAATTTAACTTTATATAATAAGAATACTTATTCATTAACCATGTTTAAGTGATAAAGTTTATCTAAAATAATAAATATCATGTTGTTATTAATTGGAAAAAATTACACAAAGTAGCATACTTAAGACTATAATTACAATAAATAATAATACTTTTGTAAAATTACAATTTATAGCAAGAGTATTATTTTACTCATTAACTAGGCAA
>NC_061122.1:4846403-4849397 GCF_002878395.1 Capsicum annuum | reverse complement strand
AAATTTAATTAGAAGGGATAATTATTCCTTGTTTAACTCAACTAAGTTGAGTTAAACAAGGGCAGTAAATCTTATTGTATATGTATTTGTATAACAACAGTTTACTTAAATACAAGAGACAATTTGTTATTTTTCATAATTATGAAATTATTGCTATAAAAATTATAATTAATAATTGCTATTAATTTGGTATTGATTATTTGATTAAACACTTACCCTAAAATGTTATTTGACCTAATCCACTTTTACAAATGTGACAATCGGCCCAAAAGACACACAGCCCAACTAAAGGCCCATATTGATGAGGAAAATGAATTAATGAATTATTTCATATGTTTTGTTTTTTAAAATTATCTTACACATATTTCGTTTCGATGTCTGAAGTTAGGTTCGATGATTGAAATTACATATGACTGAAGTTTATGTATAAATATTTCAGTCATATTTGATTGAGATTCAATCAGTTTTGTCTGGCTTTGGTTATTTTTGCTCGAACTTTAGTCATATATGCATTAACTTTGAATATAAATGTCTTAAGTCAGCTATTATGCAGGGACGACTCAAGCATATTCGTGGCTTAAGGCGAAAATCAAATGAAGGCCTTAATTTTTTTTAAAAAAATGACCTTTCTTTAATAAACTCTATTTTCAAAATTATATAATCGATTTTTTCTAATTATTTTTTTTAAATAATAATATAGTCAATGTATTTAATTTTTTCTTGAGACATAATACTCTAGATATATGAATTTCTTCTAATAATTTTTTTATTTTATATACAAAATTTATTTTTTTTTATAAATAATATTTAATTTATTTTAAAAAATTATAATATATCATCGTAAAAAATGAGGCCGCCTAATTTTTTAAGAGGCAGAGCCGCCCGTGCTATTATGTATGAACTTCAATCACATATGATTGAAGTTCTAGCAAAAAGCGGTTGAAGTTAGACAAGAGTGATTAAATTTCACGTTAAATTTCGCCTAGACTATTTTTGAAAAACAAATGTGTAAACCTTCCCTATATGGTTGCTCGTGGTTATTGTGATGACAGATATGATTGGTGACGATAATGGTGGTTGACAATAGTGGTGGTGGTTGTGATGATAGAGGTGGTTAGTGATAGTGGTTGATGATCGTACATAAAATAGTATTCACACAAAAGTATTACTTAATGATATTAAAATTCTGTTCAGAATGTTATACTGATTAAAATTTTTTTAGATCAAATAAGTGTTTAAATCTTAATGAAAGAAATACACTTAAATCTCAACATCTCCACTAAGCAGAGGCGGATCTACATTGAGTGTAGGGGGTGCACTTGTACCCGCTAGCCTTGAGAAAAACTCTGTATATATAGTTCGTATATCTATATATATATATCAGGGTGTTATGTTAAATATATGTTGTGCACCCACCAAAACAATTGATTTGGGGTGAGATTGTTGGGTTTGCCACTTGAAAGTTGCTTTTTTTACCTAATTGCTCAAGTTCGAACCCAAATAACAACGTTTTCTTATTTGCTTCTTTTTCTATTTTCCAAATTACACGAGCATTGTTGTGCAAATGTATATATTTATCCTTTGATTAAAAAAGACTTCCTACTTAGTAGTTATTTATTTTACACTTTTTCTTTTTTCTTTTATGTATTGTGAATATTATTGACCTATTTTTTATTTTATTTCAAAATACAAGTTTCTCTCCAACTTCAAAAGGTAGATATTCTCCCTAACTTATACAGTATAATATTTATTTTCTTTAATCTTTTGATCATTGAGTTATTTTCTATTTAAAAAATTAGCAATTTAAAGTTCGAGATAGGCTTAAAGAAAACGTTACCCGTTGCAACCATTTGACAAACAAATCTCTTGAATTTCATATTTTTCAAAAACTTTCTATTATTGTTCAAAATATGCAAGTGCGTTGAATTTAAATACGGTGAATAACACACTTTTATCATTTAAATCTAATTAATGATATTCAATAGTATTAAAATTTTGCTTATAAAATACTCACTACAATTAACAAGTTTTCAAAGAACTGCATGTCGAACTTTGACACTATTAATTACTATATTTAAATATAGAGGTACACCCATCAAGTTTAAATCCTGAATTCGGCTCTGCCACTAAGTGTAAATAAATGAATCCTTAATCCGAATTACTAATTTATCATGACTTAAACTAAACTTTGAAAAAGTATTACTTGCACCTCTATTAATTTAGCGTTTCTTTTTCTGTAAGAAGATAACTCGTAATTCCTACCTTTCGGATACAGAGAGATTAAGTAGCCGTTTGGCCATAGAAATTGTTTCCTTTTTTTTTCGAAAAATTATTTCACTTCAGTGAAAACACGCTCCGTATGGCCATGAATTTTCCAACTCCAACTCCGAAAAATTATTTGAAAAAGTGAAAACAAATTTTTAATTATTTTCACTTTTTTCACTCATACTTCTTTCACAAAATTTCAAGAACAACTTTAGTAGCCGTTTGGCCATGAAACTAAATTTTTTTGGAGTTGGAGTTGAAATTAGAGTTGGAGTTGTGTTTGACTATGTCTTTTTTGAAAATTTTTTTTGACTTTTGAAAAAACTTTTAAAATATGATTTTATACCCTAACTTTTACAGAATGTCAAAATCACCCAACTAAAATTTATCTACTAATGAAAAAAGAACACAATTAGCCACTATTATGAAAATAATTACATATACATGGCCATATTTAATGAATTTCAATTATGACATATATAATATTTACATTAATAGGCGTTTTCTCATATTTGAAAATTTTAAATATGGGTGTTATATTAACAGATCACTGCTTCCTATTTTTTAGATAACAAATATTATCTTTCAAACAAATTTAATTTTTTAGGAATTTATTTAATTTATTTTCTTCATTTTTCGTTCCTAAAAAATAGAAAATGATGAGTTGTTATTAAATTTTAGGGTGCCGCTAATTTATTTCTTTAATTTTCTTATACATGAAAGATTTTA
>NC_061122.1:4829282-4846303 GCF_002878395.1 Capsicum annuum | reverse complement strand
TTGTGTGTGAATAAATTATTTCTATGTAAAACATGCTTTGCATATTTATGGTATATTATATCATATACTATAAATATATAAATATGCTTAGTATGTTTCTTTATACTTTGTATTTTTATATATGTGTGTATATGGTATATACATGGTATAAACTTCATATATAACATACTTTGTATATTTATATTATAAATATGCTTAGTATGTTTCTTAATACTTTATATATTTATATATGTGTGTATATGGTATATACGTGGTATAAACTTTATATAAAACATACTTTGTATATTTCTATTATAAATATAATACTTTATATATTTATGAGTATAAATATAAATTAGCAGTAAAATAATGTATTAAATAAGGGAGAAAATTAAATAAGGGATAAAAATAATGATGAGAGAGAAAAAGAGATGTATATTAATTAGGATAGCATTAAGTTTGAAATTATAATTATCTTATTCTTTAAAACTGTTATATACGTAATATTGAAAAAGTAAGGAGGGTTTTATGTAAAAATTTAAAAGATTGAGATTATATGTAATAATAATAAAAGTTGGAATTGGAGTTGAAAAATTGTGAAAACAACAAAAACCTGTTTTCCCTTTTCAGAAAATTTTTCTGAAATTATTTTCTGAATTTTTATGGCCAAACACCACAATTTTCAACTCCAGAAAATTTTTTCGGAAAAAAGGAAAAAATTTTCATGGCCAAACGGGCCCTTAATTTATATTCATGACCAAATACAACTCAAACTCCAACTTTATCTTCAACTCCAACTCCAACTCCAACTCCGAAAAAAAATAATTTTCATGGCCAAACGGAACCTTAAATTACACTTAAAAATATAATAGTCTTCTACAGATCACATAAAAAAAAAATCACACTAAATAAGTCGAAGTTGTTCGGACTTGAGTGTGGGTATTTGATATGGATACAAATTTAAAGGTCGGATTCTTCATAGTCTCAATTTAAAAATTTGGAGATATGAATTTAGGAATGAATGCAGATACAGAAATTCAGCGAAGAATAATTTAAATATCTAAAAATAGAGTTATAAAACATAAATTCCAAGATATTACGTGGAGTTGAGGAGAAAATATTATTTTAAAAAAAAGTTCTAAAAGGAGATAAATAACATAGAAATTTCTATATGTATGTATTCTATTTTATTCAATTTCACCTTAACTTTTGTTTTGATTATTGAATTTCTTAAATTTGTTAGGATTTTTCAGTCGATTTTGGTCAAAGTATTCAAAATTAATTGATCAGATCGGATATTCCACACGGAGACACCTACACCCATACTCATATAGTATCGACAGGGTACGACACCAAAAATAAAAAGTCCGACTAACTTAGAAAATCACATTAAAGAAAATGTAAATCACACTAAATAAGCTTCATGGGACGAGACTCAATCAACTCGACCACCTTAACGAAGATAATTTAGCATAGAGTTTAAGTTTTATGCGCTGTTGGTGTACAAAATATTCTACAATATTGTGTAAACTTACCTGCTATTGCAAGTTACCCAATTTTAAAAAGAAAAAATTAGATAGTCAAATTTATAACGTTGGAATATTTTGTACACCGTTCACAAAACTTAAATTCTTTAGCATATTAGACCCCTCAAATTTAACATAGCTTTACTCATTAAATCCCATTTGATTAGTAGCAAATCAATTTACTTAATAAAAAAGAACCAAAAATTAACTTTGCCGCTTTAAACTCCTTCAAGAAGAAAAAAAATTAGCTCAAAAATTTTTGGTGGACAAGTACAATCGAAGAAGACAAAGTTCCAATAGCGTAATTACACTTGTAAATACTCCTTTCTTTTTTACTTTTATGTATGGCAATTTGAATTTTGTTTTTGTAAAATTTTGTTGTGGTGCAGTATGCACACCAGTTGTTTGATAAAATGCTTAGCCGAAGTGTCAACCTCTTATTTAAATCAATATTTTTGTTTTAGTTTCATAAATTATGTGACTTGAAGTTCTAAATTGTGGGGTTCTTGAATTTATTGATAAAGTAGAGAAAAAATTGAGTCTTGAAGAAAAAAATGTAATTTTTGGTTATAATTATTGATTCTTGATATTCTTTCTGTTTCAATTTACTTGTCTCGTTTTGATTTCATGCGGAGTTTAAGAATGTAAAGAGCAGGGTAAGGTTGCATTTTGTGGTCCGACTTTTTGTCCAGGTTTGACTTGACACGGAGTTTAAGAAGGTAAAGAATGATTTTTGAATCTTATAGTGTTAAACTAAATGCATTTAGTTGTTGCCATGTGACTAGGAGGAGTTTAAGAATGTAAAGAGTAGGGTAAGTTTGCGTACAATAGACCTTTGTGGTCAGGCTCTTTGTCTAGGTTTGACTTGACACGGAGTTTAAGAAGGTAAAAAAGATTTTTGAATCTTATAATCTTAAACTAAACACATGTAGTTGTTGCGATGTGACCAGGAGGAGTTTAAGAATGTAAAGAGTAGGGTAAGTTTGCGTACAATAGACCTTTATGGTCTGACTCTTTGTCTAGGTTTGACTTGACACGGAGTTTAAGAAGGCAAAGAAGATTTATGAATCTTATAGTCTTTAACTAAACACATGTAGTTGTTGCCATGTGACCGGCAAGAGTCTACGGCTTCAAGCTATGGAAACAACTTCGTGCAAAAATGTAGGGTAAGGTTGCGTACAATAGACGCTTGTGGTCCGGCCGTTCCCTGGGCCTCGCATATAGCGGGAGCTTTAGTGCAGCGGCTTGCCCTTTATGTAGAATGTTCCAAAATGTCGCTTTATCTTGTGGTCTTAGACATATCACGTGGAAATTTGAAATTATAGAGTTGCCGGAAAAAGAAATAAACATTCTTTTTGAAATGGAGTGAGTAGTAAAATGATTGAAGATATGCTGAAAAATCCAGCCCAGCACGATAGTTTGTATATGTGGTAGCCGATAGAGTAATTTGACATGTAAAAGAATTAGCGAAGTGCTGAAATTCAACAAAGTTATGTGGAAGCATAAGATAAAAATAGCAGAATAATAGCATTAGGCCTTGCCAATTACTGGCTAGGGATTTTTTTGCTCTTTAGGTGTATTTGGTTCTTTTTGGTTATGGTAATATTTACATTGGTTACCAAAAAAAATAGCATTACTGACTAGCCAATTTTATTTATACAATTGTTTGACTTAAACTTTTTGGTGCTCCGGCCTATCAAATTCTTTTTATTTACTTCTCTGAAATTCGAACACCCTTAACTCTGTTCCTGTCTTTGCCGCTACTCTGCACGATGTCTTATTTTGATAATTTATTTGTGCTTGGAAGTGACAATTTTAGAAAGAATTAACCTCTATGTTCTGTCAGAAATCTACTAAGATTATTTCATATGTTGCCGCAAAATTTTCGTTTGCTAACCATACTATATGATTTGAAATTTTTACAATTTGGTTGAGCTTGATTTTGTTCCTATTTGTGTTTCCTTCTTTTTATGAAGAGTTGATCTATAAGAAGCCTATGGCTTCAAGTAGACCGCGTGGCAGCAGTTTCTCTCGAAACATATCTAGTGCAGCGACATCTCAGGTTCCTGGAGTTAAGCTTGGTCCAAATGGCACATCATTTCTTTCATCAGGCATATCAGATCTTGACCGTAATTTCCACTACACCTCTTTTAGTGTCTCTTTTTCCGTGTTTTCTTTTTCATTATCACGAAGCATGAAATATATATGAACTTTTTCCCATTTGTTTGTTATATTATCTTTCCAGAGATTTTGGGCGGTGGCTTTACTTTGGGAAGCCTAGTCATGATTATGGAAGACCCTGAGGCACCTCATCATATGCTTTTACTGAGAAATTTCATGTCTCAGGGCCTGATTCACAAGCAACCCCTACTTTATGCCAGTCCAGAAAAAGATCCACGAGGATTTCTTGGAACTTTGCCTAGTCCAATGGCTTCTAAGGAGGAAAAATCTCACGAACGGCCTGCAGAACAGGTTTATACCTTGCTTTCCAGTATCTTAATTTAATATTATATATGAATGTATAATACATGATAATGTAGACCTTGTTGGTTCCTGGAAATTTAAACTTTTAGATCCACTTTAAATTACAGGATGCGAATTTAAGAATCGCTTGGCAATATAAGAAGTACTTCGGCGAACAAAATTCGGAGGTCCAAAGAGGTATGAACACTGGATGATTTTCTTCAAAATTCATTCACTTTTGAACGCGGAGGATGTATAATGATTATTTTTCTTCTAGAGATTGACTTCAGTTGATTAAGGTATTTCTTTTCTTGCAAAATCCAAGATCAAGTTTTTTTTTTTTTGAATTGATTTTTGTCGTGTGAAGAGGTGACTAAAGATATCTATGATGTCATTTACTGGTCAAAGTGTAAAGAAAGAGGAAATGGATCGTGTCACGACTCTGCTAAGGGGAATCCGTTGTGAAATTGACTCGATAGTGCTCTAGGAGAACTAGCTGATGAACCTTTATGTCTGGTGAAATTTTCAATAGAATGATACTTTTTGAAGTGCCTATTTAATATTTTTCAGTTTGCTTAAAGCCACAAATAATATGTTTCTACCCTTAAGCAACTTGTAAGCATGAGTTGAAATTCCATATAACCATCCCTTCTAGCAATATTTTGAAGGCACTGAAAGTGGAAATAGCTCTGGGACCAAGCTCTCTTACTGTCTAGAACATCCTGGCAGCTGAGACTTTCTTGTCCAGAAATAATATCATCCAATATAGAGATATAAAGACTAGCAGTTTGAAGGCCTTGGGGTTGTTGTCAATAAGCGTTATAAGTGTGAGTCATGTTTCTGTAAGCTTTTTATAGTTGCCCTCTCTTTTGTAGAAAACTTCCTACTCCTTTCTTTGTAATTATGCTGTTAATTGAGAGTGAGGTTTATGCTGAATCTGAAGATTAGCGTGTGCACAATATGTGCAGGTGGGAAAGCTGAATATTGCAATGACTTTGACTTGCGAAAGCCCCTAGAAAGGCACTACTATAGTGGGCAGCGGGTTGATTGCATTAGTCTTCGAGACTCTTCGAATCTAGCGCCTCTACTTGAACGTTGCTCAACCTTTTCCGCTCAAATATCAAAGTATTGTCATATCCTTTTTTCGTACATTCAGTTATAGTTTTCATGTTGGCTGTGATTTATGAACCAAACTGCAATTTGTCAAACGTCAAGTCGCCTAATCGAGAAATAAGGATGCTCAACTTATACCATTTAATGGGATAGGAAAATGGGATGTGGGATTGCTTTCGGGGAATGCAAAAAGATTGTTGTTGTACACCAGTATGCCATGATGCCTGCCCTAGATATCATAAAAATGGTCGCAAGGCATAGGGATGACCAAGGGATTCTTTTGTTTGGAAGCATGTCATCAAGGAATAATTAATAGGTAAAAAGGCTAAGAAAAGGATAGACACGAGAGAGAAAGTTGATTTGCCAATCCATGATAAGAGTGCATCTAACATATGTTGGCTGGAAAATCTTTCAAATGATTTAGTAAGAGAAAAAAAGAAAGAAAGAAAGAAAGAAAGAAAGAAAGAAAGAAAGAAAGAAAGAAAGGAAAACTAAAATATTGAGAAAGAGTCACAAGCTACTTAAATCTTCTTTATGTTTGTGAAATTCTGATGCCCTCTAGATATTTTGGGAATTAAAAGATGCAGATACACAATATCCTTCTAATCTCTATTTTTTCCCTGTTCAAGTATCTTTAAAGAGGCACTATCTGATGGTGCCTACCCTTCTCCGTCTCCTGCAATTGAGATGTTCTTATGGTTTAGCATCTTTCTAAAGCATATAAAGTGGCAAAACTCATAATTTTCACCATATTCTGTTGTTCATATGGCATATGGGACGGAATATTACTTTTTGTCAGTTGAATCGTGAAACAATATGTGATATTGTTGATCATTAATTTTAAAACAATATGTGATATTGTTGATCATTAATTTATTTAAAAATATTCTCGTTGTCTCAATTGAGAAAGCAAATTCAGTTTTCATGAAATACACACACACATATATGATAGACATCATTAAGCTAATGATTTTGTTGAGAAGAACTAACAAATTGCTGATATTGTTAATGAAACATCAAATTATTCTATTTTTTTGTCAGTTTTGGCCCCCTTCCTGATATTGCTATGATCAGGATTATCTTTCAAGAAATTGTTTTTAACAATCACGTTCTGTTACCTGTTTGAACTATATTAGTGTGAATTTTGTTTCTGTGGCTCCTTTAGTTCTGATTACATTGGATAGATCTATTGATTATAACCTTTATCCTAATATAATGTTAGATCTGATGGCAACATCACATGTGCCGGTCGTATTGCCATTCAATCACTATGTTCACCTCAGTGCGACTTCTCTAACAAGGTTATTTTCTGAATTTTGGTAACTTGTAATCTAGTTTATGCTTAACTTTTTTGCCAGTACCAACTCACTGTCTCCTGCGGGACTAACTAGGCCATTAAAATAATGGTCTTTTGTTGTTTGTATAAAGGTGTTGGGTGTCACGATAGAACAAATACACGATGAAACTGTTTTCATGCTCCTTTTGGGTTCATGTTTCCCTGTGTGACTGTTCATGGCAAAATTTGACTTTGTATTTGCATCTCGTTTTAGGAGTGGGATATGCTCTCTTTTATACGATCCTTGAAAGGCATGGTTCGATCTTCAGGTGCAGTTGCGGTCATATCCTTTCCACCCTCACTTGTCTCACCAACCTTTTTAAAGAGGTGGCAACATCTGGCTGATACCTTGATATCTGTCAAAGCAATTCCCGGTACACCTTTGTTTAATCCATTTTAGAAAATTATATCTTGTTTTAGTATTAAGTGTGACTAAAGCTTGCTGCAGACGAGGACAAAGAATTGGCAAAGCTCCTAACTGGTTACCAAGACATGCTGGGCCTTCTGAGTATACACAAAGTGGCTCGCATAAATACACAGGTGAATGACCTTTTCCGTTTCAACTATTAGCTACAGGAGTTGATCCCGTCCTAATTTTGTTCTGGAATGCTTATTCTCTTTGAATGGATAAATGAGCGAATCATTCAAATGATGCTTGGCTTTTAACTTAAAGAAACTAAACATCTCCTAAAAGCATTATTGACTTGACGGAGTGCATGCTGTTCTTAGCCGCTTTAGGCTTCTCTTCTTTCCTCATTTAAGCCTTAAGCACAATTTACATCAATAGTGTCGGAAATAATAGAGAGAAATACTGGTAAAGTGGACTTTGATGATTGTCTTGGATAATTAACAGACTTGTTTTGGAGCATCAAAAGGATCTATCATCATTGGAAAAAGCTACAATATTTGGGATCCATCATAGTTGGAAAAGGCTATAATATTTTTAAGTTCTGTGTTATTGGCTGTTATTTTCTGTCCATCAAACTTATCAGATAAGTTGATCCAATAATTTTAACAGGTCCCTGCAATTCTGGAAGCCACAACATTCTCAATGAAGCTGCGAAAGCGAAGGGCATTGGTTTTAGAGTGCCTTAATCAAGCCCCAGTTGATGGTTCAAGTGGAAGTTCATATGGTACTTCCGGTAGTTGTTCTGGAAGTTCTAAGACAGGGAACCTCGACTTCTAGATAACATTATGCGCGTAACTCCAATTTCTCTCAACCTATGGCATACTCCTGCAAATGTTGGATTTGCAAGGTCGTATGAAGCTGGATCTAGCGAACATTCTTATGTTTCTGTCGCACATTCTGAACTTCATCAACAAAAGCTGTTCAAGAAGAGGATTGCCAGGACGCGTGGTTTGTCTCACTGTATTATAGATTCATAGTGTTTTACACTTTTACAGTAGCAAGATTTCGTTAAATATTATGGCATGAATTCTAGCGTTAGCTTAGTGCACCGGGCTGCCCTTTTTTCCTTTCTTTTACAGGAACTTATCTTGAAGCAGTTCTCTTGATTCCTTAACTACTCCAATGACAGAAACAGTGTAATGTGTCTATTCTTTTGGACAACTCCCACTGTAAGAAGCCTTCAAATTCCATCATCATATAAGGATCATCATGCGTTATCGCGGCCGATTGAGACGGCTGTAGCCTGATTTACTTGGTTCATCTGAACTCGGTATTTTCTACGTCAGGTAAAAACATAAATGCGAGGAAATTCTAAAATTTCAACATATATTAAATTCTGAAACCATAATTTCAAGAGTGAGTTGATTCAATCGTAAGAACTTTAGGGTGAATTCACAAAGTTTAAATTTTGAGAAGCTATTCATTTTATATCATAGTATTTTCTAAACTAACGTATAGAAAGGACAACCGGGTGCACGAAGCATCCCATGTTCACGCAGGGTCCAGGAGAAAAGGCAGCACGCCAAGGGTCTGTTGGTAAAATAATGTATTACAAGAAGACATCAATCTCACCGTTTAATACCGAAAACATCATAAAGTACTAGAATTACATGAAAGAAAAAAGGTCTGGGACTACACTGGGTATGTTGTTGTTGTATGTGTCTTAGCAATGTCAATGACAAACCGATATTTAACATCACTTTGGCAGTGGCGGAGCCAGGATATTCATGAAGGGGGTTCATAAGTGAACATACGAACTAACTGAAGGGGGTTCAACATCTAATATATATATACATAAAAAATAATTTTAACCATGCATATGTAGCATAATTTTTCGCCGAAGGGGATTCGGACGAACCCCCTCGGCAAAGGGTAGATCCGCCACTGTCCTTAGGCAAGACGTTCCAATGCAGTATTTACATAATCCACTGGAATGACTTCAACATCTGCTGCTGTTATATTGTGTTTTGCAGCAAAAATCAAGCATTTCTTGTGTCTCTTTCATCCCTCCTATATCCCACTTCCATCTACAAGTTTCCTCTCTGTCATTTTACGTAAAACACGAGACAAAAAACACATTCACTCAGTAAAACAATAACTACGTAAGTTGTGGTCGCCGATATAGTATACGAAATAAAAATGGAAACTACTATAACGTAACGGCTTTGGTTAGTGTCACACTTGACGATCTACATCTACCATGTACTTAGACGATCCCCTTATTATGAGATGGCATAATAAATTGTTTCACTTAGAAACCTAATTTGAGCAAGTTGTGCCCAAGTATTATTTCACTCCAAAATCTACAAGGTTTAATTAGAATACATTAAGTTTGCAGAAATTAAATCGTTTTATCTTCGGTGGCGTCGATGCATCTTATGCCTCTTTGGCTTCAAAGACCTTCTGAAATGCTCTTTTCTTTGATCCCTTATTGATTTTTTTCTCCACTCATTTTTGCATAAACCCCCTTCACTTTCTTCTTCTTCTTCAATTTCTCTAATTTGATGTCCTCTTCTTCTTCTTGTCCTTTTTGGGTTGACGCATAAAGAAGTGCAACAATCCAAGACTGAAAAGCATGTATAGAAACATGCCCATGTACTTGTCCAAAGCATGTGACAAATGCACCCACATATGCCCAACTTGTATTGTAAATACAAGAACAACAGAACAAAGTAGAACATAATTGAGACCATAGCCAGTTTCAGCAAATGAGAAAGGCAAAAGTTCTCTATGTAGCACCATAAATCCCACGTTGGGCCGCATACTGTGCTGCACGATTTTCCCGCTAAAAAATCAAATGGATGACCAAAAATTTTCCCCACAATTGCACCAACCCCTGAAAACAATGTACCAATTACATTCTCCATCTTATAAACCAATCACCAGTTAAGTAGTTTTCACAAACGGCAAACTATTTAATTACATCTCATGCATACTTCCATTTTCTCCAAACGACAAAGCTTTCACGTCGAACCAAAAACTCGAACGAAAATCTAAACTCATGCACATAGTGTTTCTCACTTTTCCTTTTTTTTTTTCTTCCGTCTGATGCAGTGTTTGATAGAATGTTGAATGTGCGTAGAATTGATTTGGGGAGTTTCAGTCTGGGAGGGAACAGTTGAGGGGAAGAGGTCGGATTTTAAATTTTGAAAATTTTTATTTTATTATATATATATATATTTAAATTACTATTATAGAAAATAATAATAATAATAATAAATAAAATAAATAAATAAATAAATAAAATAATAATAATAATAGTTAATTAATTTTATATTTAAGAAAATACAATAAAAGTTTATAAATAATTTAAAACAAATATAATTAAGATAATAATAAAATTACTAGTCTATTTATTAAAATTAAAAGGAAAAAATATATATATGTTTTTTTGAATTTTCATATTATTTAAAAACAAAAATGAAAATACAAATAAAAATAAAAATATCCCAAAAAGTAATTTTACTTATTATTTTTTATTTATTTTCAACTAAACTTATTGAAAATGAAATAACAACTAAAATAAATATTGAACAAAAATAAAAATATTTAATGCTAATAAATAGGTTAAAACTCGGTGAGAAGAGGGTCAAAAAGGTTACTATTACTTGTAGCTTCTATAGTAGCCCTTCAACTTTGGTGTATATTTAGGACTCTCCTTTCACTACATACACCTCTTGGCGCAAGTCTCATATATACAACAAGGTGTTTTTCACATCTGGCACTGATTTCTGTGTAGCCAAGGAAAGTAAGATTCTAACTGAAATGACCTTAGTTTTTGATATTTTCATTGAGGGGGTTCAGAAGTAAATATACAGACTAATCGAAGGGGTTCAACATCTATTATATATACATAAAAATATTTTTGACCGTGTAAAAATAGTATAAAAAAGTATAATTTTTCATCGAAAGGGGTTCGTGATTACAAGGTGGATCCGCAACTGCGTTGTACCTATAGCAGCTTATGAATATAGGAACCAGAGGTGAGTACCAAGATGTTATGTTTATGACAGTAGATGGTACAAGTGCTAACCAAAAATGAATCAGCACCAAGATGTTCAAGAGCTTCCATCTGCTTTTTTCGAGTTGTGCTAATTAGTCACCTTTAGCACGATGGCCTTGGCAAACTTGACACCAACGTGACCAAGTCTGCCAAGGCCTACTACGCCTATATGAAGGCCCGGTTTATCTAGTCCAAAGTATCTCAACGGTCTGTACGTACATTGTAATCCCAGCACAAAGAAGAGGGGCTGCAGCAGCTAGGGGCAAGTTTTCCGGGACATGAAATATACAAAATGTTCATCGATAACAGTCATGTCTGAGTAGCCTCCATACTTTGGTGTTCCAGATTGCATTGTAGGTGGCTATTCCCTTGGAGCAATAGTTCTAAAGATCGTTGCTGCAGTCTTCACAAGATCGACATGATCCACAATATCCTCCGACAGCAACTTTCTCCCCAACGGTGAACTTCTCTAGTGTATTTTCAAATACTACTAATATGCAACACACACTATTAGTGCACATATGTTAAACTAAAGAGATTTGAGGGTGTGTCCACGTTCTCTCATATAGTACTTTGTAGAGGTTTTAGCCTGAACAACATGATTATAAGTAAAAAAATATTATCCTCCGTAATTCCACAAGTGAAGTCTGGGAGGCTAAGATGTACTAAGACCTTACCGCTACCTTTAAGAGGTAGAGAGGTTGTTTTCGATATACACACACCGCAAAATTTTGCTAAAAATGTACCAAGTATTATTATGGTGCTTTAAGTATTGGTAGAAAATGCAGTTAGTCAATTTTTAGAGAATTAAATTTTTTGAAAATTTTGCTTTGTTTGCTTCCAGAGTTGCCAATAAGGACTGAACAGTTAAAAAAATGTTCTATAAATAGAACATAATTTTCAGTACCTGTTTTAAAGCCCGACTATTCTGTATTCGTGTAAACAGCTTCTTATTGAAGGCTAGAATTCGGAAACTCTGGTTAAAGATGGAGGGTATCTACCATGATCTTTGGTGATAAACTCATATTGTTTATCAGTTGAATTGTAAAACAATAATTATGATACTATGTTTTTATGATGGTGGGATCGGCACTAGCTTGCACACACCTCGGCTATTCCATCTAGTACCTGTTACCTCCCACCGGCATAGATTACAGGTAACATCTAACAATAACTATGATATGTAGATAAACTTTTTATCGAAAGAATCATCTCTAAGTTGAGATCAAAACAACTATTGTTGCAAAGCATCAAACTCTGTCGCCTTTTGGTCCATCTTGCACACACCTCGACTATTCCATCCAATTGCCATTCAGTCGATATGTTTTCCTCAGTGTGGCTTCTCTGACAAGGTTAGTTTCTGCACAACGGTTACCTGTAATGCAACTTGTTTACGAGAAAATGTTCTTTCATAAGTAGTCACCTTACACTTTTCACCGCGGCTGAAACTTGCTTCATTATCGAAACTTATAACTGAGTTGGATCTTGTAGAGAGAGTAACATGTAAGCAAAAGACTTCAATTACAACAACATACCCAGTGTATTCCCACAAACTGGGGTCTAGGGAGGGTAAAGTGTTTGCAGTCCATACCACTACCTCATCTGAAGTAGAGAGATTGTTTCCAATAGACCCCCGGCTCAGAACAGATAACAAATATGATCAAATAAAAATCATAAAAGCAAGCAAAAGACTTCGATTACTGTATGCATTTTCTTAAGTAATGTTCCCCGAGGAGAAATCAAAATAATCGTCTGATGCCAAAAACATCATGAAATACTAGAATGACATGAAGAACTCTTAGTTGTCTACTCGTCTGCTTTGAGAGTCTTAGCAATGTCAATGACAAAACGATATTTGACATCAGCTTTGGCGAGACGCTCCATTGCAGTATTTACATAATCCATTGGAATGACTTCAATATCTGCTGTTATATTGTGCTTTGCAGCAAAATCAATCATCTCTTGCGTTTCCTTCATCCCTCCTATCCCACTTCCAGCCACAATCTTCCTCCCTGTCATTATATGCAGTTCTCGACTTATTAAAATTACTAGAAGCTAAAAGAATCTAAATATGAGACGATATAACACACATCCTTGCACGGTCATACCAAAATCTGGATAGCGAGAGTAGTTTACTCACCCATAACCAATGGAAAGACAGGTAGCTCGAGTGGTTTTTCAGCTGCACCAAGCACGATAAATTTACCATTAGTCTTCAATAGACCGATCAGTGGTAGGACGGGGTGATTAGCAGAGACTGTATCAAGAATGCCGTCCATTGTGCCCATAGCAGCCTATGAATACAGGAAACACAGTCGTTAAGCGTTCATCTTGTTAGTTCTTTCACCTTTTAGTATTTTATCCAACAATGGATGGTAGAGATCACAACGAGTTACCTGTAGCTGATCCGGATCAGTGCTAATCAAAAACGAATCAGCACCAAGACGTTCAATGGCTTCCTTCTGTTTACTTTGAGATGTACTAATAACCGTCACCTTTAGACCTAAAGCCTTGGCGAACTTGACACCAACATGACCAAGTCCACCAAGACCTACAACACCAATGTGAAGGCCCGGTTTATCTAATCCAAAGTACCTCAACGGACTATAAGTTGTAATTCCAGCACAAAGGAGCGGCGCTGCAGAATCTAGGGGCATGTTTTCTGGGACACGAACAACGAAATGTTCATCAACAACTATTATGTCTGAGTAGCCTCCGTATGTTGGTGTTCCATCGGTGTACTTTGCACTATAGGTGCCTATTGCTTTGGAACAATAGTTCTCAGTATCGTTGCTGCAGTTTTCACAAGAACGACATGATCCAACTAGGCACCCCACACCAGCTTTCTCTCCAACTTTGAATTTCTCCACCTTGCTACCAACCTCAGTTACTTCACCCACAATCTCATGTCTGTATAGGATTTTTTACACTATCAGGTCACTCAAAGATAACTAACGTTAACCGACCATAAGAAGCGGGATTAGTTACATCGAAAATAAGACAAATTACCAGCTACAAGTGGTCAAAGATATAATGAACGTAAAAGTCTCTTTGTACTATCAGTGCATATAAGTTAAATCCCCAAAAACAAGACGGTAGGTACAACTAGCCATGAACAGCCAACTAAATCAGTGCATCGAGTTGTCCCAAAGTATTAAAACGGCCAGTCGTAAACTAGTCATTCGGCCGAGGTCTTCCAAACACAAACTAAATCAGTGTTACACAAAAAAACAACCGGCAATGAATAGATTAAATGACATTTTTGTGCGTTCAACATGTCTTTCGTTTAAGACCAAACGATTCAAAAGTCTTCTTTACTTTCTTAAACTCCGGCCAAGCCAAAGCGAGACAAACAAATTGAAACGAAGAGAGTAATAATTTCAATGGAATAAGATTGAGAACATACCCAGGGACCAAAGGATATGTAGCAAATCCCCATTCATTCTTCAACTGATGAAGATCACTATGACAGATACCACAATAGAGTATCTTCAATTTCACATCCTTATCACCAGTTGCCCTGAAAACATAATCATTTTGACACCAAAACAACACACAAACATTCTAAGTTGCTCGGGCTCTCCAAAAATGTTGTTGCACCTGTGTTGGATCCTTCAAACACACACTACTTTTGAAGGATCCGACACAAATCCTATGACATTTCGAAGAGTCCAAGCATCATTTTGAGACCAAAACAACACACAAACATTCTAAGTTGATCGGACTCTCCAAAAATGTTGCTGTATCTGTGTCGGATCCTTAAAAAACGCACTACTTTTGAAGGATCCGACACAAACCTTATGACATTTTTGAAGAGTCCGAGCATCATTTTGAGCCCAAAACAACACACAAACATTCTAAGTTGCTCGGACTTTCCGAAAATATTGCTGCATCTGTGTCGGATCCTTCAAAAACGCACTACTTTTGAAGGATCCGACACAAATACTATGACATTTTTGAAGAGTGCGAGCAACATAGCAAACATTAACCACTATGATACTTTAACCATAAAGTTGATCAAGCCAAAATCTTCTACTTCAATTATCATATTATTTTATTGTAGTTACTGCCATATTCTATCTAATGTTTTTTTTTTACCATCCGCTCTTTCTTGTACTTCTGTACTACTTACTTTTTGCCCCTCGAGACAAGAGTTGATCGAAAACTTCTCACTTTATAGGACTATACTAGATATGTTATTATATTATAAAAACCTACATCAAATGTTATCACATCCCATATCGAATCTTCTAAAAATATTATCGATATTTTTAAAAAGTCTGAGCAACATAGACAAGAAAGACATACCTTCTAGAAAATTTAAAGGGGGAAAGTATCCCAGAATTGTCTCTAGCTGCCCAACCAAAAGCCTTAACAGGGTGCATTTCTTCTGGTGATTTCTCCATAACTTCAATTCTTGAATTTCTCACTACTTCAAACAAATTTAATAATTATTCTCTCTTTTTTGATAAAAATAAAGTTGTGGTTCACATAGTATTATTATATAAGTGATGTAACTATTGAAAATTGGTTAAAGTAAAGTGCATGTATGGGACAAGTTACGTCATGGGTGATGCACTAAAGAACTATTTCCTCCTTTTTAAAATAATATCTTGAGAGTCAACTTAACTATAAACTCGGTGTGACCATTTCGGAGGCCAAATCGATAATATTTGAAACTGGTTGCGTCAAGGAAATAACGGACGGTATAAATTTAGCAACCCTTTTTCCATAAGCAATCTCAAAGAGATTTTCAATAAGTCTGATTATAGTTAGTAGTATAGATTAGTTAGATTCGTAGAATAGAAGAAGAGCTTTGTAAAGTCAAATTAGGTAAATTTAAATTCAATGTTTTAAGATCAAAATTTTAGATATTCAAAAATTATACGCTATGTATTATAAATTGCTATTTTTCTCATATTATATAAAAAATATATATTTTAAAATATTAATCAAAATTTTCTATTATTTGACTTTACAAAAATATTGAAAAGTTGTTTTTTCTTTCTTAAGTAGTTGTCAATATGGACTAGTTAATTATGGATATTAGAGAACGTGTTCTTTTGAATAATCATAGAGAGAACAGATTGGCCATTTTATATCATTATCTTATCATTTTCTACATTAGAAAAAAGGTAAATGAAATTAATTTAGTGTCCCATCTAGCCCATAAATATCTTACCAAAACATTGTGAGTCATTCTTACAAATGATTGGATTTCTGGAAAATGGAAATACTTTTGACAGTATCGAAACAACAATTTTTTTTTTTGTGAAACGTTAAATTTATATTTTCATATTATATAATGCCTCACAAGTTATATCATAAAAGTATAACGAAGTTAAGTCGTTGATACTAACTAACAAACACCTTTTTTTGCGGCGTAAGTATATATGTTAGCATCATAACATCTCATAAATCATGTCGTATGCACCTGATGCTGAAATAACAAACAACTTTTTTTTTGCAGCATAAGAATATATGTTAGCATCATAATATCTCATAAATTATGTCGTATGCACCTGATGCTGAAATAACAAACAAGTTAATTTTTCTTGGCGTAAATTTATATGTTTGTATCATAATATTTAACAAGTTATGCCGTACGCAGGGAGGGGCAAATAGAGCATTTTTTTTTTAAAGGGTGCACTTTATTCTGGTGATTTCTCCATCACTCAACTCTTGAATTTCTCACTTTGATGGAAAAGTTGAATTGGAAAAAAAATTGTGGTTCAAATAGTATATATTATTTTAGTGACTGAACTGTGGAAAGTTGATGTGCAAGTATATGGAACAAATTTATGTCATGGTTGCTGTATTAAAGAATTAAATTCTTGATAAGTACCCGTCAAAGAATATGGTATAGCGGATGGGGGGCTACTCCTCTCTTAATCATCTCAAGTTTGAATTCTGAGAATGAAAAAATCCTTAATAGAGAGCGCTTCCTCAAAGAGACCTTATACGACATAAATTTTAATTAATCGGAATCCAACATCCATACCAAATATCCAATAGAAAACAAAACAAGAAAATCTTGAAAAGTTGTTTTTGCTTGAGTGGCCAATATATACCGGTAGTGATGGGCATTAGAAAAAGTGTTACTTTTGAAAAGTCCTTAGACAGAACATGTTGGATATATATATATATAATATTATATTTCAATAAAATAATATTATATTTCACAAAGATAAT
>NC_061122.1:4813804-4826282 GCF_002878395.1 Capsicum annuum | reverse complement strand
AACTTAAATTGTGACTTCTTGCTTTATTAATTATAATAAAAAACGTATTTGTCCATGTAAGTTTTCTCAAAATCTTAATCAAAACACTAATCAGAAATTAATATGAAACATTAATCGAAAAAAATAATTTCATATTTTTAACACACAAAAGTAGGGTGAGAGGGTTCTACAAGGGGTGGGGTCGGTTATATTTAAAAGTGGGATGGGGTGGGGTGAGTTAAATTTAAAAGTGGGAAAAGTAAAGGTGATGTGGTTATGTGTAAGTTGTAATAATTTATTACAGTTTGTAATAAATTATTACGTTTTACAAACACTATTTGTAAAACGTAATAAATTATTACAAATTACATGATTTGACTTAAAGAGGATGTGACAACACACTGTTTTTTATTTTTGATTTTTTGTGCAAAACGTAATAAATTATTACGTTTTACAAATCGTGTTGACCGTTAAGAAAAAAGTGAAAAACGTAATAATTTATCACATTTAGCTTATTTTGGTAATTTTTTAAATAGGTGGCCTATTTTGATTACTTTTTTTATTTTATTTTGTGGCTTATTTTAATTCCGAGTTCTTCACTGGAGTTAGCTAATTAAAAGTAACTGATACATAGATTCAATAAATAAATACTCTAGTTAACATTTTAAATTTATTTTGATTTATAAACACTTTTAATATTTACCAGACAAATGTAAATAAGTTAAAAAATTATCGTAAACTAGTATGAACAACTTATAAGCTCCACCAATGGTCCTCTTTAACATCCAATGGATGAAGGCTAAAAGTTGTGGTAAAAATAACACGACAATAAAGAGAAACACATAATATTCATTCGTGAACAAAGACAAACTAGAAACTCCAACTAAGCAAAGACACAAACATACCAAAACAAGACTTTAAAAAACACAGACACAATAGCAAGAAAATCAACAATGATTTTCAAGAACCAAAAGAAAATGGTGTTGAGATTAAACAGAGTTCATTGTTTTGCCAATGTCGAGCACGAATCGATACTTGACATCGGATTTCAGAAGGCGATCCAACGCTGTGTTCACGTAGTCCATCGCGACGACTTCAACATCTGGTGTTATGTTATGCTTTGCTGCAAAATCTAACATTTCTTGAGTCTCTTTCATTCCTCCTATGCAACTCCCAGCAATTAACTTCCTTCCTGTTTTCCACATTATATACTTACTTCAATACGAACTTTAATAGTTTATAGAGTAACAACAATCAGTAGTGGAGCCAGGATTATATTAAGGAGCGTCAAAATGTAAAAAAGCAGACACATGCAGAAAACAAGGAGAGTCAATGTATCGTATGTATATAAAACTAAAATTTCGACCCAGCGTAATAGTGCAATTGACACCCCTTAGCACAAGGTAGCTCTGACACTGACAACAATGATAATAAGTATGCCTCAATCTCGAGCAAATTGGATGAACTCTATGTTATGTTTTGATGCAAAATCCAACTGTTTATTATGTGTTCTATCTTTCGTTAAGTAAACATATATTATGTATATAAACCTAAATTATGACCTAGCTAAATAGTGTAATTTTTCAGACTAAGGGGTGTCAATTAGCATAAGGTGGCTCTGCCACTGACAACACAATAATGACTGCATGCCTCAATCTCGAGCAAATTGGATGAACTTTATGTTATGTTTTGATCAACAATAAACATCGTGTCCTATCTTTTGTTAAGTCATCATATAGTATGTATAGAAGCATAAATTATGGCCTAGATAAATAGTGTAATTTTTCGGACTAAGGGGTGTCGATTAGCATAAGGTGGCTCTGCCTCTGACAGCACAATAATGAGTACGACTCAATCTCGAGCAGATTAGATGAACTTTATGTTATGTTTTGATCAATAATAAACATTGTGTCCTATCTTTCGTTAAGTCATCATATAGTATGAATATAAACCTCAACTATGATCTAGCGAAATAGTGTTAAGTTTTCGGACTAAGGGGTGTCAATTAGCATAAGGTAGCTCTGGCACTGACAACACAATAATAAGTATGCTCCAGTCTCGAGCAAATTGGATGAATTTTATGTTATGTTTTGTTCGACAATAAACACTGTGTCCTATTTTTCGCTAAGTCGACATAGAATTCGAAGAGTAAACTATAAGAAGCTATGTACTTACCCATGATGAGTAAAGGGAACACTGGCACTTCAAGTGGTTGTGCAACTGCACCAACCATAACAAGTTTTCCATGAGGCTTTAACATACCAATCAATGGCAAAAGTGGATGAACTGCAGAAACTGTATCAATAATTCCATCCAATGTGTTCATTGCACCCTGTTACATTAATCCAACATTCAAAGTAAGTCATACATTTCAACTGGAGGTGACAAAACTGACTCAATCTGGTAATAACTACTCCAGGTTTAAACAAGTTGCGTTTTGATCAGTTTGTGAGTCAGTTTGTTGATTTGGTTGAATTTCGAAATGATTCATCAAATTGTTGGATCAGACGTAGAGATTGGGACTTATGTAAATTTGAAAGAACTTACGTTAAATAGTCCGTTTCGCCAAGCTTATAAGAAGTCAAATGTGTCCTTTTTCACTTTATAACGTAGGACTTTTAAAATATTGGTCAAGTATAAATTGTTGCTCTAATTGGTGGTGGTGTTTCTCAAAATGATTATTCTTCGAAATTACTTTTCAAACACATTTTCTAAGTAAAAACACTATTCAAAATAATCGGAATTTTGAACCTTGACCAAATTAGCTACGAAACATGTTGAACGAGTTGGATTGTGACCAACAATTTGGCCTATTTGACCTTAACACATTTTGAACAAAACAAACTTCAGATGGATTGGATCATGATTGTTTATCAATTTGACCTAACACGCTTAGTTGTCACCTATAATTTAAAACAACATTGCACATATTTATTTAATAGAAAAAAGCCCTGAATTTATACAAACCTGAATTTGCTCAGGATTGTTACTAAGTAAAAATTTATCCGCACCGAGATGTTGAACAGGTTGGATTATGACTCACAATTTGACCTATTTGACCCTAACACATTTTGACCAAAACAAACTTTGGATGTATTGGATCATGACTCGTTTATCAATTTGACCTAACACGCTCAGTTGCCACCTATAATATAAAACAACATTGCACATACAATATTCATTTAACATAAAAAAAAGCCCTGAATTTATACAAACCTGAATCTGCTCAGGATTGTTGCTAAGTAAAAACTTATCCGCACCGAGATGTTGAAGGGCTTCATCTTTTTTACCAGTAGAAGTACTAATAACTGTGACGTTAGCTCCAAATGCCTTAGCAAATTTGACAGCCATATGGCCAAGTCCACCAAGACCAACAACACCAATGTGCATTCCAGGCTTGTCAAGCCCAAAATATTTCAATGGACTATAAGTTGTGATCCCTGCACATAACAATGGCGCAGCTTCCATCGATAAATTCTCCGGCCAACGGACTGCAAAGTGCTCATCGACAACCATGAGATCGGAGTAACCACCATAGGTCATCGTGCCATCGTGGTACGGGTGACCATATGTCATTATTTGTTTAGGACAGTAATTTTCAAGATCATTTGAACAATTGTCACATTTTTTACATGATCCTACTAGACATCCAACACCAACTTTGTCACCAATCTTAAATTTCTCAACTTTGGTACCAACTTCTGTCACTACCCCCACAATTTCATGCCTATTGTCAGACAATTAAGTTAAAAACAAGGTACATAAATGTTAGAAACATTGACAAAAATGGCAATAAGTTGTGGTAGTACTAGTAGGGGCATGGTGTATAGTTATTGTGTGTTGTTACATCCACCTACATTGGAAGTTGGCACTAAATGCTAACTTTATTACATAAAAGATTTAATACAGCCCATCATGGTAAAAGTTTCAAGTTTGTTAATATTTAATGCTCCCTCCATTCCAAAATAAATGAATTTTAAGGATTTTGGCGTACCACTTAAAAAAGTAACTTGAAAAAAAAATTAATACATCTTTGAATTTTAAAAAATAAATCATTCATTTTGAAATATAAAAGAGGGGCCAAAAATATATTTATTTTGAACCGGAGGGAGTGTGACATAATAACAATTTATCAACACTGGATATTTACATATCCCTTGACTATAAATGACAGTTAACATGTATTCATTGATTTGACGTAAACATCGATACATGACTAAGTTTTATCATAAGCTGAGTACTAGTCATTTTCTATCATCCATGAACAAAGTGTGTGTGTATATATATATGGATCCAAAATTTTAGCTTCAAAATTATGAGCTCGTGCCTATTATTTATTGTGATTTTCGTGAATTTTTACACATAACTTTGTATTACATGTTGAAAATATTGAATCCAGATCAACCTAATATTAATACTCTACAACCGCTTCTGACCTTGAGAGAATCTAGTTATTTTCAATAGGACCTCGATATACTTATTCATAATTAATAAATACTGTTAGGGGTTGTTTGGTTCGTATATAAGTATTTGCACTAGTCATAATACATGAAGCATAATGCAAATATTAATAATACATGAATAGTACTATAGACATTAATTAGTTATATCAAAATTATGATGCAGAAATTTTATTATAAGATTGATGAAAAAAAAGATATCTAGAGCGTATACGGCGAGACCCCATATTAAAAATACGGTAAATTATCGACTATAACAAGTACTAAAAATAACCTGATAATGTAAAAATTATTTAAACAGTTACGAGTATTAGATAAAGTCATGAATTTCTTACCCTGGAACTATAGGATATCTGGTGACTCCCCATTCATTCTTGAGAAAATGAAGATCTGTGTGGCAAATTCCACAATAGAAAATCTTGAATTGCACATCTTTCTCCCCAGTAGCCCTGCACCATAAATTAAACCATTTAAATTCCATGCACTAATTAACAAAAAAAAAAAATAGTTCGATGCACGAAACATTTTGTGTTCACATAGAGTTTGGGGAAAGACTACCCCTAAGGAGGTTTATGTAGCTGATTTCACAGCTCAAACTTGAGAATTATAGGTCAAACAACTTTACTGTTGCTTGAAGACTTCCCATCAGGGCGGAGCCACCTTTCATTCAGGGTTTCATCCGAACTCCTTCAACAAAAAATTATACTTCCTCCATTTCATATAAATGAATTGTTGGATTTTGACACACAGATTAAGAAAAAAAATCAAACACATAAATTTAACATAGTTTTCCATTTTTACCCTTTTTCAAAGTACAAAATCATATTTATGTCATTCTTTTTCAGTTGATATGGTCCCTTGGTTGTCAAATCCTTGGTAAATTTGAAATTTCTTTTTAATGATTCACTTATTTTGGAACACAAAAAATACTCTAACAATTCATTTATTATGAAATGGAAGGAGTACTATTTATATATAGTTAAAATTATTTTTTATGTATATATAGTAGACGTTGAACCATTCGATTAATTTGTATATTTACTTCTGAACCCTTCAATGAAAATTCTGACTTGGTCACTACTTCTCCTTCCTTCTCAATGGAGGGATGCACTAAATTCAAGGTAGTAATGCGGCAAAAAAAATATTTAAGCAATCAGGTTATTTACAAGGTATAAGTAAATTTTCTATGAGAACCATCAACTTGTACTCATATGTATAAGAAATAACAATGATAACTAACATATATATACTATGATAGGTTAAACAACACTGATCACACAAAAGATATTTTTACGCTGTCAGTTTATATAACTTAAATCCGAAAAAAATACATATAGAATTAATTTGGACTTGTAATAACATAATGAGTACCTTCTTGAAAAGTTGAAAGGAGAAAGAACACCAGAAGTGTCTCTAGCTGCCCATCCAAATGCCTTAATTGGATGTTCTTCTTCTGGGGATTTTGCCATTTCAACCAAATAAAAAAAGATATAAAACACAAAGAAAATAACTAGAGCTATAAAATAATAAAAATAAGAATGATTAGAAAGATGAAACTGAGCAAACTCATAGGGAAAAGCCAATATTTATAGTACTAGTTTGGCAAGGTTATATTGCTATTTTTACTTGTTTCAAGAAAATATTTAATGGAGTTAAATGCAAATTTTCATTAATTCCTCGATCCATCTTTACTTATTTATTTATTGACTTGATTCACATCTTAAGAAACAAATAATAATATGGGTGAAATTTCTATATCACCCATTTTGATGTAATAAATTTTATGCATAATAATAAAGATAAAATAGGCACAAAGTCATAAATTATCAATTGATTTTCCAATCTGAACCATTATTGTTGGATATATAATTTTAACATACTAGACAAGTATAGATAGACAGAGGGAGTAACTCTCTTCGTTATTGTTTTCTCTGTCGTATTTCTCTTTTATACGTCCCTTAAGAAAATATTAATTAAAAAAAGTTTTAAAATTATTTTGCTCTTATTTATCTTTATTAAATATTTATTTTATTTATGTGTCATATATATATTTTTTTTAGGTATTTGTAGTTTTCAAATATAATTCCTGTTAATGATAAAATGAAACAAAATAATTGTCTTGAAATTTTAAAATGAAAGTAATTTGTTTGCCATTTTTGTGTGGCAAAAGTAGTTGTGTAATACCACCAAAGGATGTGGTGCAGTGGATGGAACTGTCCTTTTCTTAATCAGAGGTCTCGGGTTCGAGCCTTGGGTATGAAAAAATCGTTGGTAGGAAGCAGTTCCCTCGAATGAGCCCTACGCGACACGAATCTAAATTAGTCGAACTCTATTGCGGGTATCAAGCACCGAATAGGAAAAAATATAGGTGTGTTATAGACAGTTAGAGAAATGTAGTAAATGTTTGCAATAATGGTGCAACCACCAAGTTTGATGAAAGTTACTAACTCCATATAAAGACAATTGTTTGCCATCAATTTTGGTTCTTGTAAGACTAATATTTTTTCCTCTTTCTTTTTGCCTAACACCTAATTTCTACTACAAACTCAATAAATACAAACATCACATGAATTTTTGTATCAATATTTTTATCATTAATTATGATTTATTACTGTATCCCATCCCCAACTGAACACTAACCCCACCCCCACCTCACCCCAACAGTTTTCTACTTGAGTTAATACATAAAAATGATCCTAAACTTGACATCAAATTATAATTTTGACCTTAAACTTTGATAGTGCACAAATGAGACCTTTAACTATTCAAAACCTGAACAAATATGACCTCCGATTTCGCAGCTCCATGCGTGAGTCTCACTCGCGGCTACGTGGAAAGGTAATCCAATCACACGATGCCACGTCGTTAAAAGGGATGACTTGAAGAGAGGTCATATTTGTGCAGTTTCGAATAGTTAAAGATCATATTTGTGCACTGTCAAAGTTTTGCTTTTTATGTTAAAACGACATTGTTGTTGTTGTTGTTATTTCTATAGTAACAGCAACTAACTTTTTTTTAATTTAAAAAAATTATTATTATTATTCTTTTTTTATTTATTTCTATAGCAGCAACATCTAACTTTTTTTTAATTAAAAAAAAACAGCCACTAGCAGGGATTGAAACCGCACAGTAGGCTGAAGGAAGCGCCCAAGAAGAGCAAATAACACCACTGGGCTATCTAAGTGCCTTGTTTCATGTGGTTCAACGTTAATATAAGTACATAAATATACATTTTCTATCTTATATATATACAATGTAATTTTTTTACCTAGGGGGTTCGGGTGAACCCCATGACAACTACGTAGGTCCACCCCTCGTTAATTTTATAACGTTTTAATAATGTTAATTTAATAACATTTTGATTACGTTAATTTGATAATGTTAATTTAATATACTATTACTACTACCCTTAATAACATTAATTTAATAATGTTTTATTAAAACTATAATTTTTTTATTATTAGTATAGTTTCATCTTTAATTTAATATTTAAATAAATAATATTTAGATATATTATATAACTTAAATTCGTCCTCTGCTTTATAATATATATACATACCTGCTCGAATTTTTCATATGAGGCTGACCCACCTAATTAATAAATCTTCAATATTGCTCATTTTTCGCAATAACAAAAGAAATTAGATGCCATTTTCATTTTTGAGCCAAAAATAATAAAAAAAAAATAGTGAAGAGTCATTTAAAGGTCATATTTGTGTATTATGCCCTTAGATTTTAAGCTGAATGCGCCCAGTTTTGCGTGTTGAACACGCGTTTTGCCACGTAGGATTGGAGGTCATATTTGTGCAGTTTTGAATAGTTAAAGGTCATATTTGTGCACTATTAAAGTTTAAGGTCAAAGTTATAATTTGGTGTCAAGTTTAGGATCATTTTTATGTATTAACTCTTTCTACTTCTGATAATAGTTTAACACATACATTGTTGTTATTATGGGGTCATAAAGCCCAAAGAAATTTTACTCGTTAACATCTATCCCCTTCGAAGAGAGCTTTGGAGTAACTGGTAAAGTTATTGCCATGTGACAGGAGGTCACGGATTCAATCCTTGGAAACAGCCTCTAGCAGAAATGCAAGGTAAGACTGCGTACGGTACACCCTTGTGGTGGGGCCCTTCCCCGGACATCGCATATAGCGGTAACTTTAGTGCACCGGACTACCCTTTTTTTTTAGCATCTACCTATATGGTCAGGTGCACAACCTTCATCGAAAAATTATGTTGTGTATATAAGCTAAATATTAGCTATTATGAATGTGTATTTTTTTCCTTCGAAACACACGCTAAATGATATCTTCCTCTATGCTCAAGTTTTGATGAACAAAGTTGCTCGATATCATTAGAAGATAAACAAATATATGATAAAATAATCATTAATTAAAGTGCGTATAACCACATAAATTAGTCCAAACACTACTGTCACAAGATCGAAAAAAGTACTTTAAATTAGTACAATCGATATAATCAAGTTTGGAGTCGAAACGAACACTTTTTCAACTCAATACATTAAAACGAATAGTCCCTTAGCATATGTATCAAAACAGACAATTCGCCCTTGTGTGCTTCTGTTAACGATCATTTACTTATTTAAAACTTAATTTTTTTGACGAACTGTCCACTTTAATACATACGCTAAGGGACTGTCCGTTTTGATGTATTGAGTTAAAAAGTGCCTATTTCAACTCCGAACTCCTATACAGCCACAAGAAATGGACTAGTTATGGGTGCAGTGTCTGTACATGGTAGAAAGAGTCTTGGTGCGTGTGATATATATATATATATACACACTCACACATTGGGAGTAGAAATAAGAAGAGATATTTTGTTATATGTGTTTAACAAATAACATTTGTTTGACAGGTTGGTAAAAAATTATGGATACTTTTTCTTTCGGAAAAAATTTCTTAAAAATGAAGCAAAATAGATATTTTGAGTGGAAGTCGAAAAAATAAATTCTACTATGAAATTGTTTGTGTCACACCCCTTTTTCGACTTCAAAAAAGAGATATGTATTTTAAGTTTGAAAGGGTTTTATTATTAAGGTGACAAAAATGAAAAATTTGTTTCCAAAAAAAAAAAGGATTATTTACATTATTATTTTTTTTCTTATTCAGAGTCTCCACTTGGAATAATTCGGTGTGCCAAGTTAACTTTGGAAAATCTTTTTCGAAATGGTTTGACTCTAAAAACTGATTCGCGAACAGAGATTCCGGCTAAGGAATTCTGTTGACCGAGGGAAAAATGTTAGGCATCTCTCGATCCCATGGTTCGACCACGGTCGCTTGGTGGAGCGTATTAGCTAATTTTGACATTACTAATGTACAAACCACATAAACACACAAAACAAGCAAACAAACAACTCACACAAAATTCAAAACAAACCAAAATAATGTTCAGTTCAAATTATACAATCCAAAATAAAAGAGGTTCTGAAATATATAACCTATTCTATTCTAAACTAATCCTAAACTAAACTCCACCTGACGTTTCGGCCTTGATCACGAGCCTCCTTTGCGTACATGCTACTTCGGGGCATTCCCCGGGTAAATCAATACAAATCCTTCGGGCATTCCCCGGCCAAATGAGTACAATTTAAACTTTTCGTGCAATAAAGTAGAAAGTACCATTCACGCACATATTCAAACACTCCAACAAATCGTTATTCCTAAATTTTCCTACCCGGCCTACGTTTGCCTACCAAGTTCAACGTATCACAATTCTATCATGTTTAACATTATCAATACATCAAAATTAATTAATATTCATTTTCCTCCATTTTTAATCCCCACCTTAATTCATTTTCAACCATGTGATTAACCCATTTCAATACACAATCCACCAATCGAGAATAACGAAAATTCACCAATCATGCTTAGCACATCACACACCCAAATGTCACCAACAGTTCACATCAACAAACAAACCACGGTATCGAATCACACGCAATCACAATCACATAAAAATTAAATAAAAGAGAAGAAAGAATTGAACCTTAAATTTGAAGCTTTCAAACTCAATGTTATTTGAATAAAGAGAGTCCACACTCGGAAACCTCGAGCCGAGCCTTAACACCAACAATCCAACTCAACAAATAATGACCCGTTAACCGTCACTTTTCACGCCGTTACTGTTCACCGGTTACTGTTCACCGGCGCCCTTTTTTTTTTTTGTTGTTCTTTTTCTTGTGAGGAAGATTATTTTGTGATTGTTGTTATTGTGGAGAAGATGATGATCAAAGAATGAGCCCCTTTTTCCCTCTTCGAATTTTTCTTTTATAATGGGCATGGATTTGTTATCATGTGGGAATTTTGGTGGGTCCCCCATATATTCTTTCTTTTAGTTTGTTATTGTGAGGATAAAAATGTGAGTGGGTAGGGAGGTGGAAGCTTTTGATTGAGTAGGTTGTTAGGATAAGATAAATTAGTTAGAGGTATTGTTTTTTTGTTTATTTTCGTATTTTTGTGGGATATAATTACATGAGGTTGGACACATGGTAAGGTCAACTAAAAATGAATAAAATTAGACTTTGGGAGGGACAAAATTAGGTGTCTATAGTTTGGTACGAGGTATAACAGATAAATTATTTCGGAATAAAATGAATGATTATTTTATCTTATGTTTGGTGTGAGGTATTAATTAGTACCAGGATTATTTATTTCACCATATTTACACCATAGTGATATAGAATAAGTTATTCCATATATATACATGGTGGATAACTAATCTTGGCATAAAAACAAATTTGAGATTAAGAATTAAAATAACAAAGACTTAAGGGTGAAAAGTACAAATAAGAATCTCTAATGGCCAAAATTCAATTATTCCATCCATAAATAAACCCTTCAAATTAAATTCCATGAATAATATATATCAGTCTTAAATTGCCAGAGCATAATGCTCATTTTTTATTCTAAATTCATAACGATAGTGTTCAGATCAGCTTCCATGCACGTTCAATTAGCTTTCAACGTTTTTCCAACATCGAGCACGAATCGATACTTGACATCCGATTTCGAAAGACGTTCCATCGCAGTATTCACATAATCCATTGAAATAACTTCAACTTCAGGTGTTATATTATGCTTTGCTGCAAAATCAAGCATTTCTTGTGTCTCTTTCATTCCTCCAATGATGCTTCCTCCCATTATTTTCCTCCCTATATATGTATATATTAGAAAAAATGTTATTAGAAATATATATTGAATAATCCAAAGTATAAAGAAATGAAAAGAAATACATTGACCACCCGTTAAACTTGTTAGTAAATTTTAGTTTGACGCTCGATTATGACCTATTTTAATTGAGTCCCCGAACATGCGATAAAGTGTTCATACTAGAAACATTTAGCTCAAAATCTTAAAATTTTCTTGTGTGCGTTCTCAAAGCCTATCAGATAGGTAAGTTAACTGTACATAAAATGTGCGATCTCCTTTAAATACATCGGCTTCAATTGGTGCAAGTCTGAGGTTGAACAACTTACTGAGGCTAATGCGTTTAGTTAAAAGAGAAAATTTTGAGAACATACGTAGAAAATTTTACAAATTTTGAGCTAAAAGTCTCTAATAATAGCACTTTATCATGTGTTAGGCACTCAACTGAAACAAGCTATAATTCGAGCGTCTAAATAAAATTTACTAACAAGTTTGAGGATCGTTGATGTATTTCACCACGAAAATATATTTTTTTACCCATAAGCAAGGGGAAAACTGGTAATTCCAGTGGCTTTGCTGATGCACCAACCATTATAAGCTTTCCATGAGGCTTTAATAAATTGAACAATGGTAAAACAGGATGTTCTGCTGAAACAGTGTCTATAATTCCATCCAATGTGCTTGTTGCAGCCTGCAAAATAATACTAATAATACAACTTGTATATGATTCTAGATATCTGCATATATGCTCGTCATCTCATAGACATTATACAAATCATCCTATTCACGTTATTATATGTAAAATAAGTAATACCATTCGACGACAAGCATATATGTTAACTAGTAAACGAAAGGTGATGAATTTTGCCACAT
>NC_061122.1:4803393-4810804 GCF_002878395.1 Capsicum annuum | reverse complement strand
TGTTGAGATAGTAAGGACTTAGTCATATCAATCCTTAAAAATGCAAGTACATATCATGCAATATGAAAATGAAAGATGAAGATCATTCGTGGCACTTTAACAACACTAACTTCAACTGAGCATGTATGTCACTTCTTTTTCTACACTTGTCAAATATACAACTCCATTTTCGTTGTACATTCCTCATGCTGAAGGACTCATGACTTCGTGGAGCTGATTTTCTTTCCTGTTCCTTTTGACATAGGATCACACATTCACTACTTGACCTAATTGAGATATGTATTTCAATTGATGACCAAGTTATTCTCACGATTTTTAAAATAATAGCCTTAATTTTCAAAGAAGGTTTCAACTTGATCACCAAATGCTCCAACACTTTATCTATTTCCTTAGATGCTCTCTTTTTCTAACTTTAACCCTCTGATTCAACGTTCATTTTAAACTGGATGTTAAGATCTAGCTGTAAATTTCACTAGCATATCATATCACTAGAGTCATCATTAAATTTACTATGCAAAAAAAACAAACAAACAAACAACACATATTTAAAACACAAAGAAAAAGGGGACACTCCATTTAATAAAAATGCAAGATAGACGGGTTTGAACATAAACAACAAAGGGATAAAACAAGATAGATCCCGAACTACAACCCTGAAATAATTCAAAAAACAGAAAAGAAGACAAACAAACTACCAGACCTCTTCCTAGTAGGGAGATGGGTGAATTCTCAATTGCTCAGCCTGACAACTTAGCCGCTGGTTTGTATATCAGCATGACTAGAGCTTCCCTCACTATCAATGTTCTGCACGATAATTGATCCATCATGAATTATCTTTTCAATTTCTCTTTTCAAATCTTGACAATCTTCAATACTATGACCCTGAGCCTCAGAATGATACGCACATCGTGCGTTAGGATCAAAATTTCTTAAACGCCGATTAAGGGTGTGCCCAAAGAGAGGAGTGATCATTCCATCCTGTACCAATCTCTGAAATAAACTGGCATATGACTCTCCAACTGGTGTGAAGCTATCTCTCGACTTCTGCCTCATTTCATTGTTTGGCTTGGATAGAAAATCTGGCTTAGAAGGGTTTTGGTATGTTTGTGGAGTTAGAGGATGACTCTGGGGCGTTGAGGTATGCCATTGTGGGTAAGATGAGGGTTGAACATATGGTTGTGCATTATACACTGGGTATGGATGTGGAGAAATAGAGTATAATGGATTTTGGGAGTGATTATGTGGAGCCTGGGCATAAACTTGAGCTTGAGCCTGAGATCGACGACGACGTGGTCTTCTTGACTTTTCTTGCTGTCCAACTATAATTGCAGATGCATCTTCCTCATTTTTTGACTCCCCAACACTTCCTGAACCCTTTTGAATTACTTGAGTAGTCGATTTCAATGTTGCAAAACTCACAATGCGACCAGTCTTAATTCCCTCTTCTATCATCTTCCCCATTTTAAGGACCTCAATGAACGGCTTGCCTAATGCAGTTAACAAGTGTTGATAATATGTTTTCCTGCGCTTGAATAAACACCTCCACTATTTTGCTTTATTTTATTGGCGGTTTTACTCTAGCAGCTTGTTCGTGCCATCTGATCGCATATTCCCTGAAACTCTCAGTATTCTTCTTTGTTATACTAGTTAGGGATTTTTCGTCAAGGACCAACTCCACATTGTATTGAAATTGTTGAACAAATTCGTTAGCTAGGTCATCCCAACTAATCCATTTGTCAATGTCTTGGTCAACAAACCATTCTGAAGCTAGATCTGAAAGACTCTCACTGAAATATGCCATGAGTAATTCTTCTTTCCGTCCAGCGCCCCTTAGCTGGTTGCAATAGCGTCTCAAATGTGCTACAGGATCGCCATGTCCATCATAATCCTCAAACTTCGGCATTTTAAAACAAAGAGGAAGATGTACACCAGGAAACATGCACAGATCTTTATATGAGACACTTTTGTACCCCCCAAGTCCTTGCAAGTTTTTCATAGTCAGTTCCAAACTTCTCAATTTTCTGGCTATTTCCTTTTGTTCTTCTGTCATAATAGGCTTCTCAGTGTTAGGAGGAAATTTAGGCGGTTGAGGGCAATCGTAAGGACCAGTCGACTTAAATGTAGGCTCAAGAGCATAATGTTGATCACTAAAAATATTCAATCCAGGCTCTCTTGTAGAGTAGGGAGGCACAACTTATGGATGAACATCAAAAGTAGGAGATGGGGGTGGCGCCGCAAAAGCATGAACAACAGCTGGAGCCGAGTATGTGGTAGTCTTGGATTGGGGAGTGAGGAAATGAACATTGAAAGTGGTTGGATATTGTTTCCCCGGAGTCGATCCTGATGCATGTTGTGGCATATCAACAAAAATGGGAAATTGTGCATGTGACACGGGAGGCAAGCTAGAAAGATATTCCAGATTATCAGTGGGAACTGGAGGAGGCGGCAACCCATTAGCCCAAGTTTGATGCATTTCTATTATTTTTCGAATCTCTTTATTATCTCCTATATTCTCATTCCCCGAACTCCCTATCTGATTAGTGACAACTAACTCGGTATCCTTGTTGGCCATAACTTCCTCTGTGACTTGGAGCAATATGGAGGACCAGCCAAAATGCCACAAACCAACCACCTTAAACTAACTGGACAAGAGATAACAAATGCGTTAAGAGTTCAACGATTTTTCAAAACCTTTTTTTTTTTTTTTTGAAAAAAAATCACTGAACCCTAGAAGGGCGCCTACGTATCTCACCCCGAAAGGGAAGAATCAAGTATGCGTAGTTCGTGAAGTCTTGCCAAAATGGCCAATTAAACTCTTTTTTCATTCTTTTCCTTGAAACTTTAAGAGGAAAAGAAAATAATAATTTGTCAAAAGAATTGACGAAAATCTTTTGGCATTTTTTACTTTTAAAATACCTATACAAAACGAAACCTATGATTACCAAAGAAAAATCTTTTGGGGTTTTCAATTTTGAATTTCATATGAAAATGAAACTTGAAACTATTAAAGGAAAATCTTTTTGTAGTTTTCTCTTGAAGATGTATATGAAACACCTACTCTAAATAAAGAGTGAAGAAAATCTTTTTTAGAATTTTTTGGAATAAGATCAACCAAAAATAAAACCTACGACTACTAAGAATTTTTTTTTTGTATTTTTATTTTCAAGACATGTATGAAACACCCACTCTAGATGAAAAGTGAAGAAATTTTTTTATTTTTTTTTGAATTTTTTAAATAAGATCCCGAACCTATAATAGGCTGCCTATGTATCTCACTCCCGAGAGAGGAGAATCAGGGGTGTGTATTTCGTCCAGATTGGACAATTAATGATTAAATAACATATTGCACCCTGACTTGAGACACGGCCAAAGACATATAATGAACAACATAACAAAATCTTTTTTTTTTTTTTTGAGTTTTCAATTTGACACTTCACATAAAAAATGACACCAACAGCTATGAAAGAATTTTTTTTCTTTTTGGTATTTTCGTTATATGAAATGTACAAAACTTCTACCACCTTTTTTTTTCATTTTTATTTTTATAAAAAGCTCCTAAAAAATCTTTTTAGAGTTTTCAAATTGTGAATGCTTGTTAAAGGAAACAAAAGGAAAATCTTTTTGATGTCTTTTTTTTTTTTTTTGGAAAATGAGTGCAAAAAGTAAAAAAAATCTTTTTTGAATTTTGAATTGTGGAATTGTGGAAAACAAAAGCCATAAAGAACTCTAAAAACTACAAAACTCTTTTTTTGGACTTTTTTTTTTTCACACACTTTACTTCCAACACATGCTTTACCCCACATCAGTCTGTCAAATGACCATGTTATCCTCAAAGATGCAACATTTAGCACGTAGGGATGCTTTAGGGGTGAGTCTCCTACAAAGAATCATGTGGGCCCCGCTAGGTCTCAATATGATGCACATAAGAATGTCTTATAGGCTGACCTACGTTGTGGTTTACTAACAAGGCTGTTCGGGGGAGCATATGGTCGATAGTGGCTGCTTTGCTTTCCACTTACTCCATACATCCAACGGCTCCCCCCTAAAATAAAGGTGACTCAACTAGAGTTCGTGCGCACGACGTGCGCTCCGAGACTTGTTGCGGAAAGAATGACTCGGGTTAGGCACATGATGTCAGATATAAAAGTGGTAAACACATAGGATAAATACTGTAAACAAAGAGCACGAAAGCGTACAAAAGTGAAAACATAAACAAAAATCACAAACAATGCTTATACACTCGTAATGCCAAACAAAGTCGATATGACTCCAAAAAAAGCTCGGATTCTAAAATAGTTCCCCAGCAGAGTCGCCAGAGCTGTCACACCTATTTTTTAACCAAAAAAGATTCGTTTTGGGTTTGAAGGAGTTTTTATTATTTAGTGACAAAAGAAAACGATTTGTTTCGAAGAAGGATTATTTTTACATTTGAAATCAGAGTCGCCACTTGACATAATCTGGTGTGCCAAGTCACCATTAGAAAATTCTTTTCAAAACCATTTGACTCTTTAAACTGGTTTGCAAACAGAAATTCCAGCTAAGGAATTCTGTTGACCGAGGGGAAGGTGTTAGGCATCCCTCGATCCCGTGGTTCGACCACGGTCACTTGGTGGAACATATCGACTAATTCGACACTAAGAGTGTATAAACCACACAAAAATATACAAACCAATCAATCAAACAAACAAACAAACAAATCCAAAATTATAGTGTTCAGTCCAATTATTACAATCCAAAAATAGAAAAATGCAAAAAATATAAATCCTATTCTAAGCTAGTCCTAGACTAAGCTCCAATGTTTCACCCGATGCCTCGGGCCTTGATCACGAACCTCCTTCAAAGATATAATACATCGGGGCATTCCCCGGTGAATAAATACATGAAACCTCGGGGCATTCCCCGGCCAAACGAATACACTTGAATCAAATACGATAAACTAGGAAGAAATATTCGCATGCATATTCAAACATTCAACCAAAACACAAGTTCTAAATTTGCTTATCCGAACCTACATTTGCCTATCCGACTATCATGATTCTATCACGTTCCGACAATATTCATGCTTTCCGAATTTAAACAAAGCAATAATAAATCAAAGTTAGTCTAAATTAACCCCTTTTAATCAACTTCTCAGTTCCACCCCCAACTATCAATTTTAATCCTTCATGAGATATTATTTCATCACACAATTCATAATCAATCCATAATTAAAGAAATCAAGCACCGAATCAAAACAAACAACAATTCATATCATCACTGATCAACCAACACACTTTGTCCAATTCAAAGCATTGAACATGACAAACGACGAAATAAAAAAGAGGAGTAGAATTGGACCTCAATGCCATTTTCAAGTATTATTCGATTAAACGAGATAAAATCCGCACCGGAACCTCGGATCGAACCTCAACCAACGAATTCAACATGAACCCGCAAACTCGATCAAACCCAAAACCATTTACGTCAATGGAGTTACGAGTTTCGCCGGCAAACGATGCTATGGTCGTTGGGATGGACTGTCATGGCTTCAAACGAAGCTCCAACAAGCCTCAACAGTGACGAACCATTCCAACTCAGAACTGAGAATAGCAAAACAAGGAGACCCGGATCGGATTCCGAAGGACCCAGCCCCACCTCGAATTGACAATCGTGAGAATAAGAGAACCCAAACCGAAATCCGACGAGCTTGGATGGAATTGAAAGCAGATCAAGGTCTGCACGAAGGTTTTGCGTTGCCTCAGCTCCGGTCAACTCCGGTGATGACCGAACGACAAGGAAATAATAGTTAGGACGTATCCGATGGATTTTTGAACGGATTTGTGATAGCTCAGATGCGTTTTCGGCGAATCTGTCGCCGGAGCAGTAACCAAATCACGAAACTCGTGTTCTCTCAGCTCTCACTACCCTTTTTGTTCGAATCCCTCTATCTTTCGTCCATTTTTACTGGTTCTCAATCGTTATTTGCCCCCTCCCTCAATCTGTTTTTCGTGAGTGTATGTGTGTTAATCGAAGAAGATGGTGTGTGTGTGCGTCTAGTGGGTGTTTGTGTGTGAGGTCAGTATTGATGATGAAGTCGGTGGGTGTTAGTGTGTGTATGTGATAGAAAAAAAATGGAGAAGATGTACTGTGAGGGAGTATATATTGTTCTGTGGATGATGAAGATAATCCCTGGGCCCCCTGATCATTTTCTTTGCTTAAATGGGAGTATATTCCCTTTTTATTGTTAATGCCTTTGAAAATCAAGGCATCTTTCAAGTGGGTCCCTTTACATTTTTGCTGTCTTCTTAAAAAACAAAAAGAAAATAAAATATATGGGCCCCTTCCTTTTTGTTTGTTTTGCTCTCTTTCTTTGTGGAGAAGAAACGTGAGGGGTTCACGTGGATAGGGTAGTGGGGTAATGTATAGGGTAGGGTGAGTTGGTTAGGATAAAGTTTGTTAGAGTAAGGATTGTTATTTTGTTAGGGAGTTTGTTATTTTTTGAAGGGATAATTAAATGGTGGTAGGGTACGTGGTAAGACCAGAATAAATATAAAAAAATAGGTAAAATTGATTTTTGGGAGGGACAAAATTAGGTGTCTACATTTATAATACTTTTTATATAATTTTTTTTGAATAATATATGCTATTCTCTTTGTCCAGAGTTTTGTGTTGACGATAGCCAATTATATTTTTTAAATAATTTAAATTTTTTATCATTGTAATTTATAATATTTTTTCTATTTCAACTTATGTGGAACAATACTTAAATGACCATAATAATTAATTAGGGGTGATATAATAAAATGTAATTATTATTATTTATTATTTTTATTATATATATGTGTTGATTCAAGAAGAATTTGGAAACATTTAGAAATGTGTTGAATATTACAAATGTTAATAATCCATTTGGTGCTTCTTGATTTCTCTACATTTATCTCTTGTTTGTTTTTACTCTTTTGCCCTTTAAATACGTTACTCTTCTTGTCCAAATCTTTATGACATTGATAGTCAATTATGTTTTAAAATTAATTTAAGTTTTTAATTATTGTAATTTATAATACTTTTCTTCTATTCCAATTTCAGTGACACTAATATAATTTCAAAAGTCGACCAAATATTTTATATCTTTTAAATCTTTTAAGTTGTTAATTATTGTGATTTCTAGTATTTTTCATGTATTTTTTTTGAAATATATAACATAGTAAATTGTTCTTAGATATTTTAACTTGTTAACTATTATAATTTATAATACTTTTTATATAATTTTTTTTGAATAATATATGCTACTCTCCTTTTCCAGAGTTTTGTGTCGACGATAGCCAATTATATTTTTTAAATAATTTAATTTTTTTATCATTGTAATTTATAATATTTTTTCTATTTCAACTTATGTGGCACAATGCTTAAATGACCATAATAATTAATTAGG
>NC_061122.1:4801422-4803293 GCF_002878395.1 Capsicum annuum | reverse complement strand
AAAAATTATATAAAAAGTATTATAAATTATAATACTTTTTATATAATTTTTTTTGAATAATATATGCTACTCTCCTTTTCCAGAGTTTTGTGTCGACGATAGCCAATTATATTTTTTAAATAATTTAATTTTTTTATCATTGTAATTTATAATATTTTTTCTATTTCAACTTATGTGACACAATACTTAAATGGCCATAATAATTAATTAGGGGTGATATAGTAAAATGTAATTATTATTATTTATTATTTTTATTATGTGTATATGTTGATTCAAGAAGAATTTGGAAACATTTAGAAATGTGTTGAATGTTAAAAATATTAATAATACATTTGTAACATTTGGTGCTTCTTGATTTCTCAACATTTATCTCTTATGTGTTTTTACTCTTTTGCCCTTTGAGTATATGTAGCAATTTTTATTTTTTAAAAAAAATGTCATGAAAATTTTACTCTTTTGCCCTTTTAATACGTTACTCTTCGTGTCCAAATTTTTGTGGCATTGATAATCAATTATATTTTAAAAATAATTTAGGTTTTTAATTATTGTGATTTATAATACTTTTCTTCTATTCCATTTTCAGTGACACTAATATAACTTCAAGAGTCGACCAAATATTTTATATCTTTTAAGTTGTTAATTATTATGATTTCTAGTATTTTTCATGTAATTTTTTTTGAAATATATAACATATTAAATTATTTTTTTCTATTTCAACTTATGTGGCACAATGCTTAAATGACCATAATAATTAATTAGGAGTGATATAGTAAAATTACGGTTGAAGCAGACATGTCATAAATGTCTATTTTATTTTTTACTTAAATATTATTAATTTTTTAATGTATAAATAACTTATAATAATTAATTAGGAGCAGTATAATAATTAATTAGGAGTGATATGGTACAATTACAGTTGAAGAAGACATGTCATAAATATCTATTTTATTTTTAATAAATAAATAACTTATAATACTTAATTAGGTGTGATATAATAATTAGTTAGGGGCAATATAGCACAATTACAGTTGAAGCAGGCATGTCATAAATATTTATTTGATTTTTTAATTAAATATTATTAATTTTTAATATATAAATAATTTATAATAATTAATTATATGTGGGCTCCACCATATTCAATAGGAGTAGCATCAATGGCAAAGTGGTAATTTATTGGAATGGCATGAATTGTAATTAATTGAAAATTGAAGGACTTTTGTTATAGTTGTTGATAAAGTCCAAACATTAAAACGCATAATACAATTTTCCTAAACAAACTAATCTTGCAAAGTATTTTATAGACCTTAGTATCCTAAAACTTTGTTTTAATACCCATAAGCTAACATGTCAAAACCATCATTTCTAATATATAGAAAAAGAAAAGAAAAGAAAAGAAAAGAAAAGAAAATATATATATATATATATATATAATTGAAAAGAAAAGAAAAATAATATTTTTTTAAATAATTTAAATTTTTAATTATTATGTAAAACTTTTTCTACTCCAATTTAAGTGTCATTACTTAGATGACCATAATAATTAATTAAAGATGATATAGTAAAATCACGATTGAATATATTAGAAAAATATTTAAATTAGGTGAAAATGTAATAACAAATAAGAAAGAAAGTAAATTATATGTTTGATATGAAATTAAATAAATAATAAAATTTATTTAATTGCATCAATTATAATTAACTTTTACAATAAATTATCATCCAACTAATCAATTTACTTAAATATATTTGAAATAATTTTATACATCAAAATAAAAAAGATAAATAAGATTAAAAAATAAATGGAAGATAGAGGACTCACATGTGCGGAAATATGTGTGATGACGTTATGATAAATTTCTTCAATGACATTG
>NC_061122.1:4736966-4798422 GCF_002878395.1 Capsicum annuum | reverse complement strand
AGCATATATGTTAACTAGTAAACGAAAGGTGATGAATTTTGCCACATTAGGTATAGGACGTATGTTCAACTTTAATTAGCCCATGAAAATATAGCCCGGCTTCAACCAATGTCTTGAATTGGAAGAGTTATAAATTCATTATCGTGTCACATTGGGTATATATATGTAGTCAATCTAAAAGTTTTTACTACTTTAGGTTGCATATTTAGCTCAAATCAACTCATACAAAAATGATCAAAACATAGAAAAATAAGTGTAGACAAGTAATTTTGTCATTTTCCAAAAATATTTTAATCATTTTTTTTTAAATTTTTATTGTTATTTTATTCATCTTACCATACTTTTATTTAATTGATAATTTCTCCCCAAAAAAAGAATTGAAAATAATTAAATACATAACATCTTTGTCACTGCACTATGCCACCTCAACACCTCACTTTCCATTTTTCATTGGATACATGCAAAAGGCACACGCCCTACTCATTTTTTCACACACCACCCTCATCTTTCCACATGCCACACTAACTTTTTCACATGCCACATACTTATTCCCACAAGCCACCAATTGTATGCTTCCACGTAGGATAATAAATAAAGAAAAAGAAAAACCAAATAAAAAATATAAAAGGAAAATTTTAAAAGGGGAAAAGGGGGAGGCTCATTCTTTCATCATCATCATCTTCTCCACAATAACAACAATCACAAAATCATCTTCTTCACAAGAAGAGCAAAAAAAAAACCGAGGGAGAGAAGAGAGAATCGCGCGCGAGAGAAAAAAATCGAGAAAGAAACAGTGCCATGAACAGTGTTGTGAATAGTATCGTGAACAGTACGTGAACAATGTCGGTTTTCGATTTCGATTGGATTTACGGAGCTTCAGTTTTGGGTCTCAAATTTTTCAATACGGAGTTGGAGTTCGTCATTGTTGAGGTCCTATTAGGAATTCTATAGTCCGGGCTTTCTTGATTTCATTATCAACGAAATCGATTCTTCAAAGGTCCATCTCTCAACTCTACTTTTTTATTATATCGAAGTTGGTTAATATAGTGATTTGTGGTGTGGTTTTGAATATTTCGAGCAAAATGTTAATTGTTGTTGCGGATATGAATGATTGGTATGCTTAAATGTTTGAATCTTCGTTGGGGTATGTGTTGTTGGTTTCGGATTTTGAAAAGTGATTTGATAGTCGAACTGGTTTAATAATGTGGTTAAAAATGGATTTGGGGGATGGAGTTAAGAAATGATAAAAAAAGTTGAATTTAGATTAGCTTTGGTTTATTGTTATTTTGTTTAATTCTTAATGAGCATGAATATTGTTGAAATGTGATAAAATTATGATATGTTGAAATGGATAGGCGAATGTTGGTTCAGGTAGGCAAAAATTTAGGAATAAGTTTTCTTGTTGAATGTTTGAATGTGAAATTTGAGTTGAATGGTTTGGTTTTAGTTCTTGCATTTGGAAATGTATTCATTTAATCGGAGAATGCCCCGTGATCACTTGTATTTATTTGTCGGGGAATGCCCCAAAGTATTTTGTATTTGGAGGACGTCCGTGATGAAGATTTGAGGCATCGGGTAGCATGGAAGCGTAGTATAAAATTAGTGTAGGGTAGAATAGGATTTACATTTTCACATTCTTTTTCTATTTTGAACTGTATAATTGAACTGAACATTGTTTTTGAATTTGTTTGTTTGATTGATCATTTTATTTATGTTTGGTGTGGTTTATACATTCATAGTGTTCAAATTAACTGATATACTCCACCAAGAGACCGTGGTCGAGCCACGGGATCGAGGGGTGCCTGACACCTTCCCCTCGGTCAACAGAATTCCTTAGCCGGAATCTCTGTTTGCGGATCAGTTTTATAGAGTCAAAATCGTTTTGAAAAAGGATATCCACGGGTGACTTGGCACACCTGATTTATGCCAAGTGGCGACTCTGAGTTTTGAAACTAATGAATCCTTTTTCGAAATAATTTTCATCTTTTGTCACTTTAATAATAAAACCCTTTCGAACTTAAAATTTAATTCCTTTTTTTGGAGTTAAAAAAAGAGGTGTGATAGCTCTGGCGACTCTGCTGGGGATTTTTCAAAATTCGGGCTTATTTTTGAAGTTGTATCGGCTTAGTTTGACATTATAGGTGTATAAACATTGTTTGTGTTATCGTTTGTTGTTTATTTTATTATTGTTGAGTGCTACGTGTTTACTATTTTTCTTTTGTGTGTTACCGCTTTATATCTGGCATCATGTATATAATCCGGGTCAATTCTTTCTGCAACAAGTCCTGGAGTACACGTCGTGCGCATGAACTCTAGTTGAGTCACCCTTATTTTAGGATGAGGAGCCGTTGGAAGTATGGAGTAGGTGGAAAGCAAAAAAGCCACTATCAACCATATGCTCCTTCGAACGGCTTTGTTAGTAAACCCCAACGTAGGTCAGCCTTTAGGTCATGCTTATGTGCATCATATTGAGACCTAGAAGGGCCCACTTGGTCCTTTGTAGGAGACTCTCCTCTAAAGCATCCCTACGTGCTAATTGTTGCATTTTTAGGATAACAGGGTTATTTGATAGACTGATTTGGGGAAAGCATGTGCTAGAATTAAAGAAATGTGTGTAGGCATGGAAAATAAAAATGAGAAAAAAGAGAAAACGTGAATCAAAAAAGAGTTTCGTAGTTTTTAGGTTCTTTATGGCTTTTGTTTTCCACAATTCAAAAATTAAAAAAAAAAAGATTTTTTTTTTTTACTTTTTGCACTCATTTTTTTCAAAAAAAAACAAAACATCATCAATTTTTTTTTTTTTTACCTTTTATTTCCTTTAGTAAACATCCACAATTCGAAAACTTCAAAAAGATTTTTTCAGGAGCTTTTTATAAAAGAAAAATTCAAAAAAAGGGTGGTAGAAGTTTTGTACATTTCATTGTAATGAAAATACCAAAAAGATTTTTTCTTTCATAATTGTTGGTGTCATTTTTATTTGAAGTGTCAAGTTCAAAACTTCAAAAAGATTTTATTGACATTTTTCATCGTAAGTCTTTGGTCGTGTCTCTCAAGTTTGGTGTAGTTTGTTAATTAATCCTTAATTATTCAGTCTGGACGAACTACAGACCCCTGATTCTCCTCTCTCGGGAGTGAGATACGTAGGCAACCTATTGTTGGTTCGGGGATCTTATTTAAAAAATCCAAAAAATATTTTCTTCACTCTTCATTTAGAGTAGGTGTCATATACATCTTCAAGAGAAAACTACAAAAAAAATTTTCTTTAATAGGTTCAAGTTTCATTTTCGCATGAAATTCAAAATTGAAAACCCAAAAAAGAGTTTCTTTGGTAAACATAGGTTTCATTTTGTATAGGGATGTTAAACCTAAAAAATGTAAAACAAGATTTTCGTCAATTCTTTTGACAATTTGTTATTTTCTTTTCTTCTTAAAGTTTCAAGAAAAAAGAAAAAAAGAGAACAAAGAGTTTAAGTGGCCATTTTGGCAAGACTTCACGAACTACGAACACCTAATTCTCCTCTTTTGGGAGTGAGATACGTAGGCACCCTTCTTGGGTTCGGTGATCTTTTCTAAATGAAAAAAAGGTTTTGAAGAATAATGTTGAACTTTAACATATTTGTTGCCTCTTGTTCAGTTAGTTTAAGGTGGTTGGTTTGTGGCTTCCTGGCTGGTCCTCTATATCACACCAAATTTATGGAAGGGTTAGTTGTGTCCAACAAGGATATAGAGAGTGGCATCATGGATGAAACAAAGAGTCAGGAAATTGAGAGTTTAAAGGAAGAAAATTTGATACTGAGACACAAATGATAAAAATGTACCGAGCTTGGGCCAGTGGGCTGCCTCCACCTCAGTTCCCCACTTTTGACCCGACAAATACCTTGAGTCTTCCACCAAAATTGCAAAGTCAGTTTCCTACTATGGTTGATGCACCACAGCATGCCCAGAATCTATTCCATGTCAAATGCACCTCAATACTTCCACTACTCTTTCTTTTGCTCCTCAGTATAAGTCTACCACATTCACATCACCACATACCGTTTATGCTTTTGTTGCTCAACCTTCTGCTAATGCTTTCACTTTGGTTATCAATCCAATGATTGTGCTTCCCCAGTCCACTAGTGAATTCACGATCAATACTCGTGATGATCATTGTTATACTCTTGAGCCTACAGTCAAGTTAAGTGGACCGCCAAAATTTCTTACTAAGAAGCCTAGCATGCTAGAAGACCCAGAGAAAATGGTTGGAAAAGTTAAGAGTGTAGAAAATGATATGAAAAGTTCCTTGGGACTTGTGGGCTATGAAGATATTTCATATAAAAACCGGGGCATGTTTTCAAGTGTTAACCTTCCTCCAAGCTTTAAGATATCAAAATTTGAGGAGCTTGGTGGACAGAATGATTCTGTGAAACATTTGAGACGATATTTCAATCATTCAAGGAAAACTTAAGGAAAGAAGAAGGAAAACACATCTGTTGTCGTGCCTGGGACAAAGCAGAGTTTGAGAGGTCCAACTCACCAATACTGTTAGCCTCAATCCCAGCTTACAAATCAAATCCACTTATTCATCTGCAACAAGGTTTCTCATTTCAAAATCCAAGGAGTTTCATTCCACTTCCTCAATGTCCTTTGAACAATACACAATTGTGTACCCATCCGTCTTCTTATCCACAATGGCATGCACCTGTCCCTCAACATCGTCCTCGACCCCCACAAATTTACCTTGGAACCTCTAAATTCAAGTTTCATCATAGGCCAGAGTTCACAAGAGGAGGAAGGAAAAGGATAATTTCACTCCTATTGGGGTGTCCTATGCCAGTTTATTCCAGAGATTGAGGCATAGGGGCATAATTACTCCTCTCCTTGGGTATATACCTGACCCACATTCAAGAAATTTTGATCCTAATGTATGGTGTGCATATCATTCTAATGTTCAGGGTCATAGTACTAAAGATTACCGTACTTTCAAAAGAGAAATAGAAATGATTCAAGATAAATTGATTGTGGTGCAAAACATTGGCCCCTCGACCACCCGCAGAGTTCTTCCCCAGCACGCGGTACTGTACAATATGTGGGAGGCAATGAGTTAAGCATGGGGATCCAGACTTATTTGTTGAAGGAAATGTGTCTGACAGTGGTGGAAGCTCTAGTCATGCTAATATGCAAATCAGTGGCTAATATGTCAGGCTGAGAAATTGAGAAGTTACCCCTCTCCCTAATAGGAAGGGGTCTGATAGTTTGTTTTATTTTCGTTTTTGTTATCCGAATTATTTCAGGGTGGTAGTTCAGGATCTATCTTATTTTGTCCCGTTTGTCGTTTATGGTCAAACCTTTTCTATTTTTTATTTCAACTAAATAGAGTGTCCCTTTTTCCTTTGTGTTTAAATATATGTTATTTGTTTGTTTGCTTTACATAGTACATTTTATATTGGCTTTAGTGATATGACATGCTGGTAGATTTCTTCGCTAGAGCTTAAAATCCAATTTGAGCATGAACTTTGAATCAGAGGGCTAAAGTTAGAAAAAGCATGTGAGAAATAGGTAGCGTGTTAAGATATTTGGCGACCATGTTGAAACCTTCTTTCAAAATTAAGGCAGTTGTTTTGAGAATCACCAGAATAGCTTGGTCATCAATTGTAAGGCATGCCTTAATTAGGTCAAACAGTGGATGCGTGATCCTATATCAAGAGGAACAGAAAGAAAATCAGCTCCACGAAATCGTGAGTCATTCAATGTAAGAAATGTACAACAAAAGTGGAGTTGTATGCTAGAAAAGCGCAGAAGAAGAAGTGACGCAGAGACTCAGTCAAAGTTAATGTTGTAAAAGATGTCACACATGATCTTCATCTCCAACTTTAAAATTGCATGTTATGTACTTGCATTTTCAAAGATTGATATGACGAAGGCATTTCATTCTGTTATTCAAACATTGTGTCATCCTTTGTTTATCCTATTTGAGCGTTAGTTTTATTTTCTTTCATACACCTCTTTTGGAATCAATATAGAGTCAACAAAGCTCAAAAGAAAAGGTGTCGAGAAAATCAGTAGAGTCAGAAAAGTTTCAAAAAAAAAGAGAAAAAGAAGAGCGTCGAGAAAAATAAAGTCAGAAAAGTCCCAAAGAGAAAAAGAGTCAACAAAAGAAAAAAAAAATCAGAATCAAGCAAAAGAACAAGCTGCCAGAACTACGCATGACCTGATTCTCCTCTCTTGGGGGTGAGATACGTAGGCTGCCTTACTCCGGGCTCGGTCCAACCAAATAAACAATTTAGAGTCACCCAGTCAAAAGAAACTGGGGCATGGTTAATCCTCATTATTTGAGTTGATTCCAAAAGTTGCAAGTCCTACCCCACTTCAAGTGTCGTTTGGACCCCATACCATCCTTTTTTCTAACCCTATCCAAAAGCCAAGTTACAACCAAAGAAAGACCTTCAGATCAATCTTTGAGGATGTTAAGACTAAGCATGCAAGGGATATGATGATGCATTTGGGAACTACTTGTCTTCCTCAACATAAGAAATCAGGATAGAAATAAAAAAGAGAGATTCTTATTGGTGAAAACCCTCATGGGCACCGTAAGACAATGGTAAGTTGAGAGAGATAAAAATGAGAGAGTTTTATCGGTGAAAACTCTCACGGGCACCATAAGACGACTGTGAGTTAAGGAAAACGAAGATAAGAGAGTCTCATTAGTGGAAAACCCTTACAAACACCATAAGGCAATGGTGAGCTGAGGAAAAGAAAATAAGAGAAGCTTGTTGGCGAAAACCCTTCAAGGCACCACTAGCCGAATGGGGTCTTAAGTACAATTGACCTAAGGAAGCAACTCAGTTTCAAGGCCATTAACTCAACAATAATGGGTAGAAAGTTTGAATGAAAAGATCAAGTTGCTTAATCCAAAATGCATGGCATAATCATTAGTGTTGACTGTCATTTTTAGATGAATTTTTCATTTCTTTGTTTCAAAAGGGGACATTCATTTTCTTTTCTTTCTTCTCTTTATTTTTATTTTATCTTTCTTGAGTCAGTTATCCAAATAAGAATTGTCATATTTTTTTTGTTTCTTGTCTTTGAGTCAATTCCGTGTCAAAACAAGTGAGAAAAGATTTCAAATGCTACCAGCTTCTTCAATTGTAAAAAGCGAGACAAAAGGTCAACATGAAAGAGATATGATTGTGAGCCAAAATAGGGCATACAGAAAGTTCTGTCAACAGACAAGTCTGGGACTTCATGGAAATACCAAAGTTCAAAGGGTTTATCTGAGGAGCGTGGCAAAGCAAAGATATGTATTTGTTTCAAAGTCACTCTTAATAATCTGAGTTTGGGTCAATGATGTATCAAGTCAATGATATATGTAATGGTTGGAAGCAAGGTTAAATGTGATGACGGCAAGAGCGTTTGCCACGAAAGCCAAAGCCACAAACCTGGCTCCATGTTTTTAATCTCACAACTTTTCTTTACATGAAACAGGAACACATGTCACCTTCAAATCAAGGATTTCAAAGCCTAAACATCAAGGCCCCTAAATTCTCGCTTTTACAAATGCAGGAAACAATGTTGCTGCACAGGTTTGATAATTAAATCATGGTAAAAATTCATCATCTTAAATCCCTCGGAGACACACTTTCCTGTCCAGGGATTTTAGTTTTCATTTGCTGGGTGATACACTTCTTAAATTGAACTTGCACTCCTAGAAGACGTACCTTTTAGTCGAGTCATTCCCTTTGACTCTTAGAAGACGTACCTTTTAGTCGAGTCATCCCCCTTGATTCCTATAAGGCGTACCTTTTAGTCGAGTCATCCCCCTTGATTCCTAGAAGATGTACCTTCTAGTCGAGTCATTCCCTTTGACTCTTAGAACACGTACCTTTTAGTCGAGTCATCCCCCTTGATTTCTATAAGACGTACCTTTTAGTCTAGTCATCCCCCTTGATTCCTATAAGTCGTACCTTTTAGTCGAGTCATCCCCCTTGATTCCTATAAGACGTACATTTTAGTCGAGTCACCCTCCTTGATTCCTATAAGGCGTACCTTTTAGTCGATTCATTCCCCTTGACCCCTAGAAGACGTACCTTTTAGTCGAGTATTCCCTTTGATAACTTGAAGATGTACCTTTTAGTCGAGTCATCCCCCTTGATTCCTATAAGGCATACCTTTTAGTCGAGTCATCCCCCTTGACCCCTAGAAGACGTACCTTTTAGTCGAGTTATCCCCCTTGATTCCTACAAAGCGTACCTTTTAGTCGAGTCATCTCCCTGGATTCCTATAAGACGTACCTTTTAGTCGAGTCATTCCCCTTGACCCCTAGAAGACGTACCTTTTAGTCGAGTCATTTTCTTTGATTCCTATAAGACGTACCTTTTAGTCGAGTCATTCTACTTGATTTCTAGAAAATGCACTTTCTAGTCGAGTCATTGCACTTAATCCTTATGAGACGCACTTCCTTGTTAGTTTTCATTTGTCAGGTGACACATTTTTAAATTTAAACTTCTATCTAGAAGATGGACTTTCTAGTCAAAATTCCTCACTTTAATTCTTAGGAGACGCACTTCCTAGTCTTGGTCATTCAATTTTACTCTCAAGAGATGCATTTCTTGGTCAGAGTCTTGATTCATTATTGCAACATGAAAGTAGGTATGATTTGACTTTCTCAAAAGTCTTCTGATGGTAAACTGGGGCAAAAAATAATTTAATATCCATTTTGGAACTTTACTTTTTCGGCAATCGATTTTCTCTTTACAATAATTTTGTTTGGAATAATTTTCTTTCTAGTTTTGATGTGATTTCAGGAGACCGCCCGAAGCACAGGGAGAATAAATGGAAAGTCAAACAGCAAGGTGAAGAAATTGAAAGTCAAGCAACAAGGTGAAGAAGTTGAAAGTCAAGTAACAAAGTGAAGAAAATGAAAGTCAACAGATCAAAAATAGCAAGTCAGGAGCCCGCCTGAAGAACAAGGCGATGAACTTGAAAACCAAGCAACAAGTTGAAGAAATTTCAAATTAGGAGCCTGCCTAAAGAATAGGGTGAGGATTCTCAAGTCAAGAGTCCAACAGAAGCTGCGTAGATAGTAATTTATAATTTCATTTATATTTTTAACTTGTAATTTTCATTTTTGATGTAATAACAGAGCCACGGACCGAAACCTCAATGGGACCTCACTCGACTCTCCAACTCGGCATAGTCCATCTCCTTCTAATCCTTTTAGATCGCTGTCACTCGATTCCCTCATAACTTGGGTAGGTAGGATGTCCTAAGTCAAGACCTGGTTTCCCTGCTTGCTCGTGCTCCGTGCTTTTGAATAAAGGTCAGGACAAAATTCTATCTCATTGTCTATTGCTTTGTATGAAAATACCATGTGTTTACATCCAAACGGGGCATGATGTAGACACGTAATTTTGTCCTTTTCCAAAAATATTTTAATCATTTTTATTTTATTTTATTTTTATTTTTATTTTATTCACCTTACCATACTTTTTTTTAATTGATAATTTCTCCCCAAAAATAGAATTGAAAATAATTAAATACATAGCATCTTTGCCACCTCACTATGCCACTTCAACACCTCACTTTCCACTTTTTCATTGGATACATGCAAAAGGCACACACCCTACTCATTTTTCCACAAGCCACCCTCATCTTTCCACATACCACACTAACTTTTTCACATGTCACACACTTATTTCCACAAGCCACCAATTATATGCTTTCACATAGGATAATAAATAAAGAAAAATAAAAACCAAATAAAAAATATAAAAGGAAAATTCTAAAAGGGAAAAAAGGGGAGACTCATTCTTTCATCATCATCTTCTCCACAATAACAACAATCGCAAAATCATCTTCCTCACAAGAAGAGCAAAAAAAATCGAGGGAGAGAAGAGAGAATCGTGTGCGAGAGAAAAAAAATCGAGAGATAAACAGTACCATGAATAGTACGTGAACAGTATCGGTTTTCGGGTTCGATTGAATTAACGGAGCTTCAGTTTTGGGTCTCAAAGTTTTCAATACGGAGTTGGATTTCGTCATTATTGAGGTCCCATTAGGAATTCTATAGTCCGGGCTTTCTTGATTTTATTATCAACGAAATCGATTCTTCAAAGGTCCATCTCTCAACTCTACTTTTTTATTATATCGAAGTTGGTTAATATCGTGATTTTGTGGTGTGGTTTTAAATATTTCGAGCAAAATGCTAATTGTTGTTGCGGATATGAATGATTGGTATGCTTAAATGTTTGAATCTTCGTTAGGGTATGTGTTGTTGGTTTCGGATTCTGAAAAGTGCTTTGATAGTCGAACTGGTTTAATAATGTGGTTAAAAATGGATTTGGGGGATGGAGTTGAGAAATTGATAAAAAAGTTTAATTTAGATTAGCTTTGGTTTATTGTTGTTTTGTTTAATTCGTAATGAGCATGGATATTGTTGGAGTGTGATAAAATTATGATATTTTGAAATGGATAGGCGAATGTTGGTTCGAGTAGGCAAAAATTTAGGAATAAGTTTTCTTGTTGAATGTTTGAATGTGGAATTTGAGTTGAACGGTTTGATTTTAGTTCTTGCATTTGGAAATGTATTCATTTAATCGGGGAATGTCCCGCGATCACTTGTATTTATTCGCCAGGGAATGCCCCAAAGTATTTTGTATTTGGAGGACGTCCGTGATGAAGATTTGAGGCATCGGGTAGCATGGAAGCGTAGTATAAAATTAGTGTAGGGTAGAATAGGATTTACATTTTCGCATTCTTTTTCTATTTTGGATTGTATAATTGAACTGGACATTGTTTTTGGATTTGTTTGTTTGATTGATCATTTTATTTATGTTTGATATGGTTTATACATTCATAGTGTTCAAATTAACTGATATACTCCACCAAGCGACCGTGGTCGAACCACGGGATCGATGGATGCCTAATGCCTTCCCCTCGGTCAACAGAATTTCTTAGCCAAAATCTCTGTTCGCGGATCAGTTTTATAGAGTTAAAATCGTTTTGAAAAAGGATATCCACGGGTGACTTGGCACACCTGATTTATGCTAAGTGGCGACTCTGAGTTTTGAAACTAATGAATCCTTTTTCGAAACAATTTTCATCTTTTGTCACTTTAATAATAAAATTCTTTTCAACTTAAAATTCAATTCTTTTTTTTTGGGAGTTAAAAAAAGGGGTGTGACAATAAGTTCAGTAATTAAAAAAAAAAGAACCCATAAAACTCTAAACATCCATATGATCATCCTATTGACTTTCAGATATTTGAAAAGAAAAGAATTGACCGTCTCTATTTCCATTGTATCAATTACCGATCTACGTTCTCTTAAATTCTTTTGAGTTACTGGTCGGCCTTTTTTTGGATCCTTTCGAGGTACTTACATCTTCGAGTCCATTCTCTAAGGCAATAACTAACTTATCAAAGTAATTTCCAGTAACCTCAGTTAAGCCAACAAGTTTTATACAAAAAAGTACGAAATTCTTGTAAGATCCTTGCTCTGTATAGTCCAATTTCTTGTTAAAGCCGAGATGATCCAACAATTCTTTCTGTGCACATTCATGAAGTCGCTCTAGATCTGCCTCAGATTGCCCCTGCAAGCACTCGAAAAATTGCTTTTTCGCCTTTTCCTTTTCGGGTAAATAAAATCCATAAGCATAAGTCCATTTCAATACTCTTCTACATTCAACAATTTGTTCCCAAGCTTGTATAGTGAACTTCAATTCACTCTCTTGTAAAGAATGCAATTCACTCAATTTCTTCAATCTATTTTCTTTCATCTCATTTAAATCCTTTAAGGCCTTTTGTTTTGATTTCTCATTTGACATCCATCTCTCATAACAATGTATGTACCTTTGAACAATTTTCTTGGCTTCTTTTTTGTCATTTGTTTCTTTATAATAATTACATCTACCACAACAAGAACTCCATTTTTCTAAACAAAGCCAACAAAATTGATAACCACATTTACAACTCATATGCATACATCCCTTATTTTTCTCAATAGATTTGAAACATTGGGGACACTTCTTAGTGAACGCCACAATCCAATTCATATTTTCGCTTTCACCGCGATTTCTATGCCTCCATTTAGCTATAGTTGTAGACACGTAATTTCGTCCCTTCCCGATATCATTTTACCCATTTTTATCTTATCCTACCCATGCAATTACATTCCACAAAAAAAAAAAAAAAAAAATCCCAACAAAATCCCTAACAAACTTTATTTCTTTTAAATATTCTAACAACCCTTTCAATTAAATAAGACACCTAACCTTTACCCCTCCAATTAAAAAACAACATCTCACCCTCTCTTTTTCTTGTCCACAAAGAAAAAAACATGGACTAAAAACAAAAATAAGAGGAACCTTCCAGGAAGGGAGTACTCATTCTTTTTTCCATTATATATAACAAAGGGAGTGCACGAAAAAGGGGGAGCTGTTCTTCTTCATTCCTGAGGACCACCATTGACACACCTCCATTTTTTTTTCTTACTCTCACCATCACCATCATATCATCTTCTCCAAAAGGGAACTCACGAAAAATAAACTCTGGGAGAGGCCCTATTTTCTTCCCTTTCTTCTTCACAGAGAAACTGTTAACACAGACAGACATCACCATTCTTTTACTCTCACAGTCCACACACTAATACGCACATATCCGATCTCTCTCGAGAGAGACATTGAGAGAACAACGAGTGAGAGGGTCTGAAAGAGTGAGGAAATGGCTATCGTGGTGTTTTCTGGTGAAACCCTCATCGGAATCGCTACCGAAAAGGCACTGCCAGTCAACCCATCGTAGCGCCGTCGCCGAAAAAGTCTTAAAACCATCGGGGTTCAGTGAAAATAGCATTAAATAGGTGAAATTCCAGAATTTTGGGGTTCGTTCTTTCTTTAACGGGTCATAACGTTACTATATCGGACTGGTTGGGACGTTTCTGTCGAGATTTGGTAGTATTTCAGCTTTGTTCACAATTATTGTTTTGGGTATTCATCTGTTTTCTTCGTTGGTTGCGGTTCGAATTGGATTTTGGAGATTTTCGCATCAGAGTTGGCTCGTAGTTGAGTTGGGGTATTCTCCGAGGTTCCGAAACGACTCTTATCTCTCTTCTAAAGTTAATCGAAAGCTCTTGAGGTCCAATTCTATCTTTTCTCTTTTTAATTTTTACGTAATTATGGATAATTCGTGTGTTTGGTGTGCTTGAATCTTCATTGTGGGTTGTTTGTTTGTCGGATTTGGACGTAAAAACTTGATTGTGGGTTACATATCGAATTGGTTTCATCATGTTGAGATAAATGGGGTGGAATCGAGAAATTGATAAAAATGAGCTAATTTAGATTTATCTTGATTTATTGTTTAATTCGGCATAAGCATGGATCTTGTTGAATTGAATAGGCGAAGTTTAAGTTTGGGTAGGCAAAACTTTAGGAATAAGTTTTCTTGTTGAATGTTTGAATGTGGGATTTGAGTTCAATGGTTTGGTTTTAGTTCTTGCATTTGGAAATGTATTCATTTAATCGGGGAATGCCCCATGATCACTTGTATTTATTCACCGGGGAATGCCCCGACGTATCATGTTGGCGAAAAATGATCGTGATGAAGGCCCGCGTCGTCAGGTAAGGCATTGGAGCTTAGTCTAGGATTAGTTTAGAATAGGATTTACATTTTCGTATTTTTCTATTTTGGGACTGTATAACTCGAACTGGACACTATATTTTTTATTCGTTTTGTTTTGTTTGTTTGATTGTTTTATGTGTTTTTGTGTGGTTTGTGCATCGTAGTGTCGAATTAGCTGATATGTTCCACCAAGCGACCGTGGTCAAACCACGGGATCGAAGGGTGCCTAACACCTTCCCCTCAGTCAACAGAATTCCTTAGCTGGAATATCTGTTCGCAAACCAGTTTAAAGAGTCAAATGGTTTTGAAAAGGATTTTCCAATGGTGACTTGGCACACTAGATTATGCCAAGTGGCGACTCTGATTTCAAATGTAAAAACAATCCTTCTTTGAAACAAATCATTTTCTTTTGTCACTTAATAATAAAAACATTTCGAACTAAAAAAATCAAATCTTTTCGGTGTTAAAAAAAAGGGGTATGACAATAGTATCGAGCACAATCAATCGGGCGATGAACTTCATCCAAGCAATTCCAACAGAAACCATTAGAACAATCACAAATCACATCGTAATTCTAACTCCCAATTTCAAATTCCACCGCGTTTACACATCCAGGACCAGGACAACGCTTGATCTTCTTATTCTCATCGATGTAACTTCTATACAAATAGTCATGATACTTCAATCTATCTCTCTCCGATGCTAACATAATCATCTTACTTTGACCTACCATGATCTTACAACATGGTTCAGGACAACGTAAGACGAGACATCTAGAACCACTATCAATCGAAGTACTAATGTAACATTCCCAACATTGTTTACAAAAAGGATGTTTGCAATCAGCAAAATCAATCTTATCAAGAGGATATTCCTCAAAACAAATCCCACAAGTCAAAGTCAAAGTCAAAGTCAAAGGCGCGGAATTTTTTGTTTCTTTTTGAGATGACATACCTATAGATTTTTGAACTTTTGGTTCGTTAGCGAACCATTCTTCATCAGCTCTAGCCACATTCCAATTATAGTGGCGCAAAAGCGCCACTAAAACATCTGTTGACACCGAAAGAATAGTTGAAGTTTTCGAGATATCTTCTTGCATGAGTTTACATATATCCATAGCCCTCAAAACTCGATAATTTTTCGTGTTATGAGAGTCTATAGGCTCATCAATGGTGCATTCATCATTGAAAACTTCCTTCAAATCCGAATACGAATCCGATTCGATATCGTATATGTCATCGTTGGAATCCATTAAGTAAAATTGTGGTGTTGAAACAAGAAAACAAAACCCTAGAGAAATATGTAGGTCTTTTGGAGGAATTTAGGAGAAGAAATTAAACCTAATAAAGGGATTTGAAGGCTTTACGTTAAAACGAGACAATAATTCTGTAAATATATAAAGCTAAAAGAAAATATACAACCTAAACCTTTAAGGTTTCAAGTAAGGGTGTTTATAGTTTTTCTCAAAAAGAGAATTAACTAATAGTTTTTCAAAATACGAGAATCAACTTGAGGTTGCTTAGGTGGTAAGCACCCTCCAACTCGAAAGGTTATAAATTCGATTTATAAGGAAGGGGTAAAAGAATTTTTTTTTTTTTTTTTTTTTTTGGATTAAAACGATTAAGTTGATTTTTTATTAGTTTGGTTTGTGTCTGTTAATTTTGGGGTTTTCGATTTTTGTCAAAAAATAATATAGAACAAAACTATGAAAACCCAAAAAAAAAAATAAAAAAAAAATAGCAGAAGTATGAAGATCATATTTTTCTTTTGCTTAAATATAATGTTTAGTATTTCAATTTGCTACGAATCTCTAATTTCAGCTTTTTGCATATATGTTTAAGATAACATGATTAAAGGATATTTTTGTTATGTTTAACATATATTTAATTTAAGACTATAAAATTCAAGTCGATCTCATTTACTTTCTTAAACGCCGTATCAAATCAAAGTACAAACGTATTGAAACAAAGTGAATAGTATTTAGCTCGAATTGACCATCACAGCTTATCTTAATACAAGCAAACATCAAAGGACTTACTACCCAACATATACATTTGAATTAGTATAAATAACATAAGTACCAGCCCTTTTGAAAGTAATTACATTCTCTTCCACTTTTTTAATTACTTTACTTTCTCTCCCTATTAATATATATAACATAGCCGACATATACATAGCATTCTGTGTATATGTTGAAATTTTGTAATATGTTTAGGGAGTTGAGATTTTTTGTAATAGTGGAAACATAAGTTGTATATTTATGTAATTTTTAGTTTGATTTTAATCCCAGATCACATACTGTTTTAATAGGTGAACAACCCAACTTAATCCATCCTACACTCCTAGGTGGCGAAGAGTCGATATCGAGGTACTAATAAGTATATAATAATTGTGATTTTCAAGCATAGAAATAGAAAAAAATACCTGCATTTGTTCTGGATCATGACTAAGCAAGAATGAATTAGCACCAAGAAGTTTAATAGCTTCATCCTTCTTATTAATAGAAGTACTAATAATTGTGACATTAGCTCCAAAAGCCTTTGCAAATTTGACAGCCATATGACCAAGTCCACCAAGACCAACAACACCAATGTGCAATCCAGGCTTATCAAGCCCAAAATATTTCAATGGGCTATAAGTTGTGATCCCAGCACACAACAATGGGGCGGCTTCCATCGGTAAATTCTCCGGCCAACGGAACACAAAATGCTCGTTGGCCACCATGAGATCGGAGTAGCCACCGTATGTGGTGGTTCCATCATAGTACATTGTATTATACGTGCTAATTGCGCTAGGACAATATTGTTCGAGGTCATTGGTACAACTGTTACACGTTCGACATGATCCAATAAGTACTCCAACACCTACATTGTCCCCAATATTTACTTTGTTTACCTTGCTACCGACCTCGGTTACTACACCGACGATCTCGTGCCTGTAAAAACACACGTAAGATATGTTGTTCTTGGATTAATAAGTCGTTTATATATTATTCAACCTTATATATAGACACATTAGATAATACTATCCCCATCAAAAGTCTATCTAAAATATTTATTTAATCACTCGATAGATATTTGTGAAAGTAAAGTACGATTGCCTATCAATTGTGGGGCACAAAATTAATAAGCAAAGTCATACAAAAGATACATAAGGATAAGGAAATATCAGTACCACATTGAGTGTTTGGGACCATAACATGTTTGCATGGAATTATTAAAGTTAGGTACAAATAATAATACTGTCAAAAAGACCATCATACTAGTTGATGTTATAGTGGTGTATATGTAAATTTTTTTATAATTGTGGTGTTCGGATCATTTTGTGTGCAGCTCGACGAAATTTACGGGATACTTGTCACCTCTCACCAGCAACAGGTGTCAAATAACTCTGTTCTCCAAGGCTAGAACAGATGAGAAGAAATCACCTAATGGTGTATATGTAATGTTGGGATAAGAGTGGTCCGTTATATTTTGTTTTGCTTATTTTTGTTTTTCGTTTGGTGTTAGATATCAGTGTACTAAAGCATCCATTATGTGCAAGATTTGGAGAAGAATTCGACTATAAAAATATGTTGTACGTTGTCTTATCAAAATGTTATATTCTTCAATTCTTTTTATAAGTGATAATAAGAAATCATTTCATCCACACAATAAGTGACTTTTTCGCCTTACAAATTTGGGAGATAGATATAATACAACAATTGTGGTATAAATTAAACAATTTCAAAAGTGCTAGTACTGTATAAATTAAAACTCCTACACTAAATATAAGTTAATCCCAAATTTATATCGAAATTATATCTCTTATTCCTTAGAATTAAACGTTTAAATTTTGTTTAGAAACAAACAAACAAAACGAAAATGAGAAGCAAGCTGGCCAGATGAAACTAGGTATATAAATTTATGCAATTTTGTTTTGTCCCTTTTCTACCCAAACCAAACAAGAAAAAAGATAAATTTAACAAAAAAATTCCTTTCTTAATTACCCTAGTTTTTTTTTTTTTTTTTTTAAATAACTTATATATTCTACAAGTATATGAGAGGATAATTAGAATGGAAAATAATTAATTTAATTACCCAGGCACAATAGGGTACTTGGAATTGCCCCATTCATTCTTGATCTTATGAAGATCTGAGTGACAAATTCCACAATACAACACTTTGAATTGTACATCATTCTCCCCTGTAGCCCTGCACACACACACACAAAAAAAAATAAAAAATAAAAAATAATAACAATAATTTAAAAAATTTGAGTTAAGCTCACTATTGTGTATAATTAAGGGCAGAGCTAGAGGGGTGGAAGGGATCATCCGAACCCTCTTTGCTGGAAACATCGTATATATATAAGTTCAATTTTTAAGTAAGATGAACTTTTCAGTGAAAATTATGTCTCAACTACTATGTACAATTTTAAAAATGTATATAGTAGACAAAAATTGATCTAAACGCCACCTATATTTAAAAAGAAAAAGGTTATGCTAATATAGGTTGTGCTGGGATGGCTAAAATTCCTTGTTACATCCTTAGTCAGAAGCCTCGAATTCGAGTCTTTGAGAATTTAAAAGAAAAATCATGTTGGTGGCTCCGCATCAATAAATGGACGTGCAACACCTGAATTATCGAACCCTAATACGAATATCGGGTGGATACCTTCTTGAAAAGTTGAAAGGAGAAAGAATACCAGAAGTGTCTCTAGCTGACCATCCAAATGCCTTAATTGGATGCTCATTTTCATAAGATTTTGCCATTTTTTTCTCTCCAAAAAGTATAAGTGAGAATCACCTAATTAAGAAAAGGACCAAACAAAACTTTGAAACTCAAGAAACTGTGTTTGGTCCTTTGATTATTGATGTCCCTATTTATAAATGTTGCACATTTGAGATGTTGGTTTGCTTTGGGCCAATCATTTATTAGAGATTGCTCCAACCAATTAAATGATCCAAAGTAATTGTCATTTTAAAAAATTAAAATATAATTAAATATTTTTCAATGTAGAAAAAGATTAATGTGGTGTAAAAAAGAAACATTTAATAAAGGTCAAAGGATAAATAAAATAATTAAGTCACATTATTATTTTAGTTATTGTTTTCTTAATATCTAATGTCAAATAAAATAACATAATTACTAATCTCGAAACAAACGTTAAATTTTGTTTTTAAACATACAAAAACATGATTGGAAAAGAAAAGAAAAAAAAGAAAATATTATCCTAAGCATTTTTGTTTTAAACCAAAAAGTAAAGACAAAAAAGCAGGCCTTAAAGACACAAGGTGGGTGATTTTATGCAATTTTATTTATCTTTTCTCCTTTTTCTATGCAAACCAAACAAGAAAAAAGAGAAATTTAACAACCAAAATCGAAAAAGAAAATCCTTTCTTTAGTTACCCTAGTTTTTTTTTATAACTGTAGTGTCTGAATCAATTTTTGCGCACTTTGACTATTCTACATGCCACCTTTCACTAGCAACAAATACTAGATAACTCTGTCCATCAAAACGATGACAGATGGATTATTTCAAGGATTTGATGGATTAATCCCAAAGAATCAGAATAAGTACTTAATTATATATTCATGTAGAAGGATCCCTGAAGTAACCGGTAAAGCTGTCTTTATGCGATCAAGAGGTTACGGATTCAAGCCTTTAAAATAACTTTTGATAGAAATTCAAGATAAGACTGTGTACAATAGACTCTTGTAGTTAACCCCTTTTCCGTCCCCTACACATAGTGAAAGCTTTAATACGTCCCACTACATTAAAAACAACAACTATGAAGAGAAAAAAACACACACTAATTGTTTCTTTTACATATTTGTAACTTTTAAGACCTCGCATAAAAATTTAACTTTAGAGCAGTAATTTTATTGAGACCTTTTTTTTCGACTTCTACAATATCTAAACATCGGCTAGTGGAGACTAATTTTATCGAAATGCCCTTTGAACTTCTACTACTAATTTTGCTCCGGCAATGTCAAACATCGGCCGGTGGGGGTGGGGTGCAGGTGGATTTGCAACAAGTTCTTGAACGTCTCTTAGACAACTAATTCTCATTTCTTGTTCAATGTATTGCCAATGTCGAGCACGAAACGATACTTCACGTCCGATTTCAAAAGGCGCTCCAACGCTGTATTCACGTAGTCCATTGGCACGATTTCAATATCTGGAGTTATGTTATGCTTTGCTGAGAAATCTACCATCTCTTGTGTCTCTTTCATCCCTCCTATGGCGCTTCCAGCCACTAGTTTCCTTCCTGTTTTCCACATTACATATACTTTAGTCTAAAAATAAAAGGACAAACTTAGTGCACTAAGCTTCCGTTGTGCGCAGAATCTCAAGAAAAGCCACATTACATATAACTTTTTCATTTGAAATCTTGCATAAAGAAAACTATAGTATATGCTTACCCATAAGTAGAGGAAACACGGCCAACTCCACCGGTTTTTCTGGTGCACCAACCATAACAAGCTTACCATGAGATTTCAATAACATAATCAATGGAAGAATAGGGTGATCTGCGGAAACAGTGTCAATGATCCCATCCAATGAGTTCATTGCCGTCTGTTCATATTAATTAAGCGAATAAACAAAAGGTTAGCCTCCGTTGTTGTGTTTAACAAGTTGAAATCAAAAGCCTCAACGCATCGTTGTCAAAAAAAGAATTTCACGTGCTCGATTCATGAAAAAGAATCAGACAAGGGCAGGACGTGTTGAAGACACAATTCAATACATAAAAGTGCTCTCTATCTAACAGTTGAAAACGATATAATTTAAATCACAAATGTCCAAGTTAAATTCACCTTCATCTGCTCAGGATCGCGACTGATCAAGAAAGAGTCTGCGCCCAAACGCTCCATTGCTTCTTGTTTCTTACTAGCGGATGTACTAATGACAGTGACTTTGGTTCCGAATGCCTTAGCAAACTTAACAGCCATATGTCCGAGCCCTCCAAGACCAACAACACCAATGTGCATTCCAGGCTTATCGAGTCCAAAATATTTCAAAGGACTATAAGTAGTAATTCCAGCACATAACAGGGGAGCAGCATCCATCGACAAGTTCTCAGGCCAGCGTACAACAAAGTGCTCATCAGATACCATGATGTCGGAGTAACCTCCGAATGTCAGGGTTCCGTCTGAGTTATAGCCGTTGTAGGTAGGAGTGTTACGAGGACAGTAATTCTCGAGATCAGCGCTACAATTCTCACATTTGCGACATGATCCTACCAGACATCCAACACCTACTTTGTCACCAACCTTAAATTTCTCCACCTTGCTACCAACCTCAGTTACAACACCAACAACCTCATGCCTGTAATAATACACTCAAATTAGTGATACTACATGGAGTCTATACAAATCCTGATAAATTTCAACATGTTCTAACAACTTAGGATTTAAGTCGAGAGTCTATCAGAAACAACCTCTCTATCTCGAAGTAGAGATAAGTAGTGGCAGAGCCAGAATTTTCACTAAGGGGGTGACATACATAGAGTCTATACAAAAACCTGATAAATTTCAACATGTTCTATCAACTTAGAATTTAAATCGAGGGTCTATCGGAAACAACCTCTCTATCTCAAAGTAGAGATAAGTAGTGACAGAGCCCGAATTTTCACTAATGGGATTCGAAATCGAAAGAAGTAGGCACATCAACTAGCCGGAGGGGTTAAAGGTAAGTTTAACCATGTATAAATAGTATAATTTTCCATCGAAGGAAGTTCAGGTGAACCCCTAATCATAAGGTGGCTCTATCCTCCCCAAACCTTCTGTGAGATTACACTAAATTTATTATTGTTGCTATGAACGCATGATGTACTGAGGTATCAAGAAATCTATACAAGCTTATTGGGAATTATTTTCATGAAAACCTAGGGGAGCGTAAGGGAGTTCATTATCGTAAAATCACCGTATATACATGGTTAAAATTATTACTTATGTATATATAGAAAAAATTGAATTCCCTTTGGTTCTTTGTGCTTTTATTTTTTACGCTTTGAATCTCGTTAGTGAAAGTTCTGGCTCCACAGGAGCAAATTATTGTATCACTTGCATTAAAATCAAATCATGAAACATAAAATGCCAATTTCATCTAACACAATATATGGAATTTAACATGCCATTTGACTAAACAAAAAAGATCTAATTAATTTTTTCACAAAAAAATTAAAATAGATAAGAGTTAATTACCCAGGCACCATTGGATATTGGCTATTACCCCATTCATTCTTGAGCTGATGAAGATCAGAATGACAAATTCCACAGTACATAACTTTAAATTGCACATCTTTTTCACCAGTCACCCTGCATTCATTATCCTATCATCAAATTTCAAGAATTGAAGGTGGCATCGTTCGGATTTCGAGAGTCATACAATTTAATTTTAATTGTAAATTTGGATATGAAATCCTTAAATTTTTTGAAACAAAATTGATTTATTTGAAAACTACGTAAATAATAGTAATGGTCATGACAATTCAAAATGTATATATATATACATACATATATATATGAATTAATTTACTATCAAAGAGAGATTTGTTTAAATTTTGAAATAAGAAAGATTTGTTTAAATTTTGAAATGCGAAAGGTGTCACATAAATTGTGTAACTGAAAAAATAGCACACCTTCTTGAAAAATCGAAAGGAGAAAGAACACCAGAAGTGTCTCTAGTTGCCCAACCAAATGCCTTAATTGGATGTTCACTCTCATATGATTTTGCCATTTTTTCAGTTGATTTGTTTGGTTTGAAAATAAAAATATTGATGTGTAGTATAATAGAGAAAAATGTCGAAGAATTTATGGATGATATATAAAAATGATTATGTTATGATCCATATTTATAGGATTTGAGTGTATTATAGGTGATGTTAGTGAGGTGGAACAATTAACTAGTTACTTAAACAAATTGGATTTTGACTTCTTTTTTTTTGGGTCGATTGTTGTAGAATGTTGAGTCCTAATTTGCAGGACTTTTTATTTATTTATTTATTTTAAAACACTTCACGTTATTTTAGTGTCTTTCGAAAATGATCTCTTTAAATTTACGAGATAATTGTATGATCAACATACACGCTATTGTTCCTAGACTTTACTAGTGTGATTTTGCTGGATATGTTGTTGTTGTTGTTGTTGTTGTCACATTATTTTACATCTCTGATCTAGAATTTGAAGCTTCTAAATTTCTATAACATTCTCTAATTTTTATAAAGTACTCTTTTCGTTGATGTTCATTTTTATTTGTCTAGTTTGAAAATCAAAAGATAAGTCGCCGGTTAGTTCTTCAATATTTCTATAATTAACTATAATCATTTCTCAATATTTTTCAAAATATTAAATTTATTATTCAAATTGTGATATTGCAAATTCATCATTCTATTTATTGTTTTTCAAGAAATGAGCCAAACCAATATTGAACAAATATAAATTGATGGAAAAGTATAATAATAACTAAATTCACAATTAAATCTATATCTATACTTATTCTAAAAATGAGAAAATCCTTAATCAAAAATTTAATTACTAAAATAGTCATTAAAAGTTGATTGGCATTTGTACCCTTCAATTAAACACCATATTCTTACACAAACAATAATATTATACTCTCTCCCCTCGTTTTTACTTGTCATAATTTGACTTGGCACATTCATTAAGAAAAACAATTAATAACATGATTAATTTACCATAGTACCCCTATTGAATGATGTTTACATTGTATGTTGAAGTTAATTTGGAGAAAAAATAATTAATACAAAGGATAAAATATGAAAAAAAAAAAAGACGAAGAAGAAGAAGAAGTTGTCTTGATATGCCAAATATGTTAAGTAAAAATAAAAATATAATTAGAAAATTTGTGATAAGTAAAAACGACCCAAGAAAATATTAAAATAAGATAGTTAAATAGATCCAAACATGACCGGATGCAACTCATTTACTACATCCAATTCTATACGTCTCATTTGGTTTCATATTCCAATACTTATTAGTACAGTTTATAGAATGCTTATTTAATATTTTGGAGTTTTTCTTCATATGCATGCACAATGTATTTACAATCAATTAATTCTAACTAATTAATTTTGCTACGTAATGATTATTTTGAACTAAATTCTTGAACCATTTGCATTAAGGATATTCAAATTGGAATACTAATGGCTATTCTCTCTTGCTATATATATATATATATATATATATATATATATATATATATATATATATATATATACATACATACTTTGAGTTATTCTGCCTCACTCCAAGCACTAAGACGTAATTCGTTATGAAAGATAAAATAATTAATAGGAAGGGGAGCCTGAAGTAATTGGTAAAGTTGTTGTCATGTGATCGGGAGGTCACGGGTTCAAGCCTTGAAAACAACGTCTGACAGAAATGCAAGGTAAGACTGCGTACAATAGATCCTTGTGGTCGGACCCTTTCCCGAACCTTGACAGAAATGCAAGGTAAGGTTGTGTACCATAGATCCTTGTGGTCGAATTCTTCCTCGGACCCTGCGCATAACGGGAGCTTTAAGCTGCCCTGTTTTAGATAAATAATTAGTAGATAGTTTCATCTGTGAAACATATCATTGTTGATGTTCCTCATATTGGGAAATCTAATGTCAACCAAGATAATGATGCTAAGGATCCAAATGCTCTATCTCTTCATGTTTCATACACTATTTGGAGTTGAAAAATCAACAAATTTTGTTTGATTTATTGTTCAAGAATGCCAAACATATGAGTGGTACAAGCTCGTTAGAAATGGCCTAGCAATAATGTTGAGAAATTGTCTTGGTAATGATGTTAATGTTGAAAAGAGATATGATCTTTGTACTAGCCAAACATCCCCTTTTCAAATTGTTTTGCATCAACTTTATAGTTTTCATTTACCCAAGGGTTGTGGCTAGTGGTTCAATGACTTGGGATAAGCATCATGCGATAGGTTCGATTTTCATCAGAGACAAACATTAGATAATTTCTTCCTATCGTTTGTAGCCTTGGTGGACAGAGTTACCTGATACCTGTTGCTGGTGAGAGATGACAGGTATCCCATGGAAATTGTTGAGGTGCTGTAAGCTAGCTCGAACACCATGGTTATAAAAATAAATCTTTATATTTTTCATTTGGTGTTGCTTTGCATATGTCTTTATGTTATAGTTGTTATTTACTTCAATTTTGACAATTTTTTTAATCAAATTTGTATAGTGATCACAAGGGATAAACGTCCAATGCACGTAACGAGAAACTAGTATTTATAAATATTAGGACTGCGTATAACTTCACCCAAACTCCACACTAGTATGATATTGTCCGTTTTGGGCCAAGCCCTCACGGATTTGTTTTTGGACACCTCCCAAAAGGCCTCTTACTAATGGAGTTGGGTGAGACTTTAAATATTGAACATTCTTTCTGTATTTCTCCGATGTGGGATTGTTTTGCTTTTCAACAATCCTCCCTTCAAACCAAGAACACATCACTTGTGACCTCCCCTTCAGTAATAATCCATTTGATCTCGCTAACCATCTTGTACCGCCACTACCGATTAGTGGGACACGCCGCTTGACCACCACTTGTCAAGAAGATTTTCGACACAAGGTATCAACCGCAGATCTCCAACTACTAGGTCACTTCATATGATCTGCTAAATATCTTGTACCGCCATCATCACCCAACGAGACACACCACCTGACCACCACTCGCCAGGAAGACTTTCGACACATGGCACCACCTACAGATCTCCAGTCTTGTTGTCAAACTGGGAGCTTCTCACCTGCAGATCTCCAGTCTTGTTGTCACACCGAGAACTTCTCACAAAATGCAGTCCACTACTCCGACACACCCGAACCTTGGCTTTGATAGCACTTGTTAGGACTGCGTGTAACTTCACCCAAACTCTGCACTAGTATGATATTGTCTGCTTTGGGCTAAGCCCTCACGGATTTGTTTTTGGGCACCTCACAAAAGACCTCTTACTAATGGAGTTGGGTGTGTTATGATTCGGACAAAATAAGTAAGCCACAAGTAAAAGAAAATAAGAATAACACACAGATTTACGTGGAAACTTTTGTGGAAAAAACCACCGGCAGAGACAGAGGAGATTTCACTATAATGGAAAGAGAGTACAATGTGGAGAAGGCTGAATTTTCTGAATAATAAAATAACCCACTAAATCACACTTATATATTACGTGCGTACAAATAGGTCTTAGGCCCAAGAACATAAAAGTCCATTAGTAAAATTCGGGTCACAACTCTAACAATCTCCACCTTGACACGAATTCTAATTCAGAACTCAAATCCATTTCAAGACATAAACTCTCCACCTCTTCCACAAAAGCCCCTAAGGGCACATCTTAACAACTAACACCAACCAAGTCTAAGCAATGCTCAAACATGGCACTTGGTAGTGTCTTGGTCATCATATCAGCAGGATTATCATGCGTACTAATCTTGCTTACCACAATATCACCACGAGCAATAATTTCACGCACAAAATGATACCGAACATCGATGTGCTTTGTCCTCTCATGAAACATCTGATCTTTCGTAAGGAAGATAGCACTCTGACTGTCTTAAAAGACCATAGTAATCTGTAAGTCTTTACTAAGTTTACCAAATAGACCCTTCAACCAAATAGCTTCGTTGAAAGCCTCTGTAATAGCCATGTACTGTGCCTCAGTAGTTGACAAAGCAACTGTAGTCTCTTAGGTAGCTTTCCAACTAATAGCACAACCACCAATGGTGAAACATAGCCTGTAAGGGACCTCCTTTTATCATGATCTCCTGCAAGATCAGAATCAACATTGTCTCACCCCTTTTTCAACTCCGAAAGATTATATTTTAAGGTTCGAAAGGATTTTTATTATTAAAATGACAAAATGAAGATTTGTTTTGAAAAAAAAAGAACTTTTTACATTCAAAACTCAGAGTCGCCACTTGACATAATCCGGTGTGCCAAGTCACCTTTGGAAAATCCTTTTAAAAATGATTTGACTCTTTAAGATTGGTTTGCGAATAGAGATTTCGGCTAAGGAATTCTGTTGACCGAGGGGAAGTGTTAGGCACCCCTCGATCCCATGGTTTGACCAGGTCGCTTGGTGAAACGTATCGGCTAATTTAACATTACAAATGTATAAACCACACAAAACACATAAAACAATCAATCAAACACACAAAACAAAATAAATCCAAAATATAATGTTCAGTCCAATTATATAGTCCAAAAATAAAAAAAATGCGAAAAATAAATCCTATCCTAACCTACACTAACCCCGAACTATGCTCCCGTGCTTTACCCGATGCCTCGGGCCTTCGTCACGAACGTCCTCCAAGTACAAAATACTTTTAGGCATTCTCTGGCAAATAGACACAAATCCTCGGGGCATTCCCCGGCCAAATGGTACATTTTGATCCAAAAGCAACGAAACCAGGACATTCAATGCATATTTCAAGCATTCGATATTCCACAATTCCTAAAACTTTGTCTACCCCTTATCGTTTGCCTACTCATTTCGATTTGTCACAATTCCAACACATTCAACATAATCAATGATCTAAATTTAATATGATTTCACTTTATCGCAATTAACCCCTCCCCGAATTTCTTTTAACACATCAAATTTAGCATGAAAAGTGGTTATCCACCAATATCAACATCAAACTTACACCACAAAATCGATAATTCACAATGAACAAACACCAAATAAAATCTCCCGACAAATAGAATAACAAACCAACCCAATATCCAGAATCGCATAAAAATTAAAAAAATAAAGAGTTGAGAAATGGACCTCAATAAGTTGAATATGATTTTTGTGGCAATGAGCTGATCGGAACCCGTCTAAATCCTCAACAACAAACTCACAACTCGAACAGAACCAAACTCGATATTAAAAAAAATAATGAAATTCTGCGACCTAAAGATTTGAAATTGAGGGAAAACATCAAAACACGAATAAAACCCACTTGACTCACCGGAATCGACGAGGGTCGTCTTCTTCGCAAAACTTCATTGGAGTTTGGCGGACCAAACAGTGAAAAATCGAATGAATTAGTGGAATTTCTAGTCGGGGGATGGGTTTCAGTTGATTTTTATGGATTTTTAGGGTGAAATCGAAGCGGATGAAGTGGCTTCCACGAAGAGCTGCCGAGAAATTTTGTCTCCGATCAGTTTTCTCTCTCGAACCCTCTGTTTCTCCTATTCTCCTTACTGCTTTCTCATTTGTCTTCTCTTTCTCGGTTCTTCCTCGATTTCACTATCCCCGTCTCTTTTAAATCTCTCACTCTCCCATGGTGTGTTTTCTCGTGAAGGTGAGGGTATCTACTGTGTTGTTGTCAAAAAAAAGAAAGATGATGGTCCTCTCTATGCGTGCTCTGTTTCTGAGAAAAAAAATGGAAGTCCCCCTTTTCCCCTTTTAGAATTTTCCTTTTATATTTGTTATTTGGGTTTTCTTTTTCTTTATTTATTATCCTATGTGGAAGCATATAATTGGTAGCTTGTGGGAGTAAGTGTGTGGCATGTGGAAAAGTTAGTGTGGTATGTAGAAAGATGAGGGTGGCATGTGGAAAAATGAGTAGGGCGTGTGCCTTTTGCATGTATCCAATGAAAAATAGAAAGTGAGGTATTGAAGTGGCATAGTGAGGTGGCAAAGATGCTATGTATTTAATTATTTTCAATTCTTTTTTTTTGGGGAGAAATTATCAAGTAAACAAAAGTATGTAAGGTGAATAAAAATAAAAATAAAAATTTTAAAAAAATGATTAAAATATTTTCGAAAAAGGACAAAATTACGTGTCTACATCATGCCCCCTTTGAATGTAAATACATGGTGTTTTCATACAAAGCAGTAGATAACTAGACAGAATTTTATCCTTACCTATATTCAAAAGCACGGAGCACGAGGAAGGAGGACAACCAGATCTTGGCTTAGGACATCATACCTACCCAAGTTATGAGGGAATCGAGTGACAGTTATCTTAAAGGATTGGAAGGAGATGGACTATGCCGAGTTGAAGAGTCGAGTGAGGTCCCATCGAGGTCCGTTCCGTGGCTCTGTTATTACATAAAAAAAATTACAAGTTAAAAACATAAATGAAATTACAAAATCCTATCTATGCAGCTTCTGTTGGACTCTTGACTTGAGTTTCATCACCTGATTCTTCAGGTAGGCTCCTTGTCACGACCCGAACCGGAGCCCTGGCCGTGACTAGTATTCCGAACCATCAAGGCCCAAAACACCCCTTATCTATCTAGTAATCATGCACATGACATATATGAAAAAAAATGCGGAAGATACACTATAAACAGAAACATGGTCAAGAATCATATGAAAACAATAATGGGGAATAATGTTCCACAATCTTAATCAACATCTCTATAACGTCTGCGAAATCTCTACTGCATGACTAAAATAAATATCTATCTGAAAACTGGAACAAGGCCCCTAGTAGACCCAAAACTAATAAATGATAAATGAAACTGCCAGATATCAGGCCTTCCGAAATATAGAAGGCTCACCAAGTGACTCTGCGAATCTGTCTGAGGAAATCTACTGATTTTCTGAACCCCTAGACTGTCCCTCTGAACCTGGTAAGGAAGGAGGTCAATAAAAAAGTATTGGTATGCAGAGATATCAAAACAAAACATAATATTTTTACAAAATATAGTTGAGAGCCATTATAAAGCAGTTTCATATCAAATCATTTGATAACACATGGGCATAATGTAATTGTTTTCAACAATAATGCAATGCAGCCGAGCTAGGTGGAATACCCTACATATCACATTTACACCAATTTTCAAACCTTGGTTGCCGCCGAGATTAGAGTATAAGTGAGGGAAAGACACACAAGATCACACAACAGGGTGCCTCGACCCAATGGTAGTGCACAAGATCACAAAGCAGGGCTCCTAACCATAGTCCCAATTTGGGAATGACATAAAGTCAGGTACGCAAGATCACAAAGCATGGTACCAAGTTCCCATATCGGTAAACACGATTTTCAGTGATGAGTCCTTACACTCAAACGCCTTCTTCGGGAATCCACCTATCTTATGTAAAATCAATGCATTCAAATTTCATCTGATTCAAAATCACATATCATATTCTGTAGGGTATCGTCATACCCGACTTGCAAGCCATTAATATCACATCATTCTTCTCACTCAACCATTGTATTCAACATGTTTCAACACAAATAGCCCTCTCGTTTTAAGTCAAAATCATATCAATTCTCAAAACATTTCATGTCATTCTTTTCAAGATGTTTTCAAACAATTTACATCATATGAACATTTAAAACAAATTCACATCAAGAGAGGGATTCCATATCATTCATTCTCTCAAGTTAACATCTTTTTGGAATACATGCACATGCATATATCATATATCAAATCACTTTGGAATTAGGCCTAAAGACCAAATCAATATCATAAAGATGCTTGAAACATGTTTATATTCATAATTTCAAAACCCCTATTTTTAAAACATGAATTTTTAAGACCATGAGATTTTTGAGATAACCCCACGTATCTCTATATGCGAATATGATAGGTGCTTCTTGAAGCCTACATTGCGGGGATTCCAAATCTTCAATTTATTTTAAAAACACATGGTTGAATCTTGAGTTATTGGAGTTTTTATTTTGAAACCCTAAGGGGAGTTCTTGAGCAATTTTGATGAATGAAGGTGTATTTTGGGGTCTTTGGGAACTTAATTTCGTGTTTATGGCTGAATAAGGGTGAGAAAAGGACCATTTTGCCCCCAAAACGGAGTGTTTTAGTCACTTGAAACCATCACATAGCCGCCGCCCATGCTATTGCCTATATTTACATAGGCGCCGCCTATGCTATCGGCTATGCTTTCCAGTGGCCATGTGCGATTGGTTAGGCGACGCATACTACTTTGAAAGGCCATAACTTCTTGCTCGGGTGTCGGATTTTAGCAAAATTGGTATCGTTGGAAAGATAACTTGAAAACCTATCATTTTAAACATAGTAGGCTCTCTAATTCAACATATACAAAGAGTCATGGTTGATAGAAGTTGACACAAATTATAATGTCCACTTAAACTTAATCGATCGAAGTAGTTTTCAACTCGTCCTTGAGTCAAAGGACCTCTATGGTCTTAATTCAAGCTTGAATGGATTCACATACTATGCAAATAATTAACATGCCATATTGGCATAGGATTTATGGCTTCGGTATTATCAACGCATCGGAATCATGGTCTATATTGTAGCCCAAAATGCGGGGCATTACACTCCTGATTTGAAATTTCTTCAACTTGTTGCTTGGTTTTCAATTCCATCACCCTGTTCTCCAGGAGGGATCCTGACTTGCTTTTTTTTATCTGTTGACTTTCATTTTCTTCACTTTGTTACCTGACTTTCAACTTTTTCACCTTGTTGCTTGACTTTCAATTTCTTTACCTTGCTGCTTGACTTTCCATTTATCCACCCAGTGCTTCGGGCGGGCTCCTTAAATCACATCAAAACTAGAAAAAAAATTATCCCAAATAAAACTATTGTAAAGAGAAAATCATTTTCCCAAAAAGTAAAGTTTCAAAACAGATATTAATTTTTTTTGCCCCAGTTTACCATCAGAAGACTTTTGAGAAAGTCAGATCATACCTACTTGCATGTTGCAATAATGAATCAAGACTCTTACCAAGAAATACATCTCTTGAGAGTAAAATTGAATGAACAAGACTATAAAGTGCATCTCCTAAGAATTAAAGTGAGAAATTCTGACTCGAAAGTGTGTCTTCTAGAGATAGAAGTTTAAATTAAATAGTGTGTCACCTGACAAATGAAAACTAATAAGGAAGTGTGTTTCATAAGGATTAAGTGCAATGACTCGACTAGAAAGTGCATTTTCTAAAAATCAAGGAGAATGACTTGACTAAAAGGTATGCCTTATAGGAATCAAGGGGGATGACTCGACTAAAAGATACGTCTTTAGGGGTCAAGGAAAATGACTCGACTAAAAGGTATATCTTATAGGAATCAAAGGGAGATGACTCGACTAAAAGATATGTCTCATAGGAATCAAGGGGGATGACTCGACTAAAGGGTACGTCTTATAGGAATCAAGGGGAATGAATTGACTAAAAGGTACGTCTTATAGGAATCAAGGGGGATAACTCAAATAAAAGGTACGTCTTATAGGAATCAAGGGGGATGACTCGACTAAAAGGTACATCTTATAGGAATCAAGGGGGATGACTCGACTAAAAGGTACGTCTTCTAGAAATCAGGGGGAATGACTTGACTAAAAGGTACATCTTCTAGAGGTCAAGGGAAATGACTCGACTAAAAGGTACGTCTTCTAGGAATCAATACTTAAGTTAGGAAGTGCATTACCTAAGAAGCAAAATTCGAATTACCCAATCAAAAAAGTATGTCTCCTTACCAATGTTGTTTGAATTATCTAAACAAGGAAGTGCGTCTCCTAGAGATCTTGAATTATGAGTTTTACCATGGTTTTGATTACCAAACCTATGCAGCACCCTTGCCTCTTGCATATGTTGAGGTGAGAAATTACGACCTTTGATGTTTAGGCTCTGAAATCCTTAATATGAATGCAACATGTGTTCCTGTTACATACAAAGAAAATTTGTGAGTTTAAAAACATGGTGGCTAGTTTGTAGCTTTGGCTTTCGAGGAAATTGATCCTGCCCCCGTCACATTTAGCTTTGCTTCCAACCATTAGCATATGTCATTGACTTGCTGTATCATTGACCTAAACTCAGCTTATTAAGAGTGACTCTGAAACAAACACAGTATTTCTGCTTTGTCGTGTTTCTCAAATAAACCCTTTGAACCTTGGTATTTTCATGAGTTCCCAAACTTGTCTGTTGACACAATTCTTGCAAGCCTATTTTGGCTCACCATTATGTCTCTTTCATGTGCTGACCCTTTGTCTTGCTTTGTACAATTGAAGAAGCTGGTAACCAATTTTGAAATCTTTTCTCACTTATTTTTGACATGGACTTGACTCATAGACAAGAAAATGAAATAGAATGACAATTTTTATTTGGATAACTGACTCAAGAAAGATAAACAAAAATAAAGAGAAGAAAGAAAAGACAATGAATGTCCTCATTTGAAACAAAGAAATGACAAATTCATCAAAAAAAATGACAGTCACCTCTAATGTATTTTGGATTAAGCAGCCTGATCTTTTCATCCAAACTTTCTACCAATTGTTGTTGAGTTAACGACCTTGAAACTGAGTTACTTTCTTAGGTCAATTGCATTTACGACCTCATTCGGCTAGTTCCGCCTTGAAGGGTTTTCTCCAACAAACTTCTCTTATTTTCTTTTCCTCAGTCTACTATTACCTTGTGGTGTCTGTAAGGGTTTTCACTGATGAAACTCTCTTATCTTTGTTTTCTGTCAACTCACAGTCGTCTTGCGGTGATCGTGGGAGTTTTTACCACTAAGACTCTCTCCTTTTTATCTCTCTCAACCTACTGTCTCCTTGTGGTACCCGTGAGGGTTTTCACCAATAAGACTCTCTCATTTTTATTTCTCTCCTGACTTCATGAGGAAGATGAGTAGTTCCCAAAATGTGTCATCACATCCATTGCATGCTTAGCCTTAACATTCTTAAATATTGATCCGAAGGTCTTTCTTTGGTTGTAACTTGGCTTTTGGATAGGGTTGGAAAGAAAGGATGGCATGGGGCCTAAATGATACTAAAAGTAGGGTAGGACTTACAACTTTTGGAATCGACTCAAACAATGAGGATTAACTCATGCCCCAGTTTCTTTTGATTGGGAAATTCTAAATTTTTTATTTGGCTGGACCGAGCCTGGAGTAGGGAAGCCTACGTATCTCACCCCCGAGAGAGGAGAATCAGGTCATACATAGTTCTGGCAGCTTGTTCTTTTGCTTGATTCTAATTTTTTTTCTTTTGTTGACTCTTTTTCTCTTTGGGACTTTTCTGACTTTATTTTTCTCGATGCTCTTCTTTTTTTCTTTTTTTTTGAAACTTTTCTGGCTCTACTGTCTTGCTCGACACCTTTTCTTTTGAGATTTGTTGACTCTATATTGATTCCAAAAGAGGTGTATGAAAGAAAATAAAACTAAGGCTCAAAGGGGATAAACAAATGATGACACAATGTTTGGATAACAGAATAAAATGCCTTCGTCATATCAATCTTTGAAAATGCAAGTACATAACATGCAATTTTAAAGTTGGAGATGAAGATCATGTGCGGCATCTTTTAAAACATTAACTTTGACTGAGTCTGTGCGTCACTACTTCTTTTGCGCTTTTCTAGCATACAAATACACTTTTGTTGTACATTTCTTACATTGAATGATTCATGATTCCGTGAAGCTGATTTTCTTTCTGTTCCTCTTGATATAGGATCACGCATCTACTGTTTGACCTAATTGAGGCATGCTTTACAATTGATGATCAAGTTATTCTGGTGATTTTCAAAACAATTGCCTTAATTTTGAAAGAAGGTTTCAACATGGTCACCAAATGTCTTAACACGCTATCTTTTCTCACATGTTTTTTCTAACTTTAGCCCTCTGATTCAAAGTTCACGCTCAAATTGGATTTTAAGATTTAGCGAAGAATTCCGCCAGCATATCATATCACTAAAGCCAACATAAAAAGTACTATGTAAAGAAAATAAATAAATAATATATATTTAAACACAAAGGAAAAAAGGACACTCTATTTAGTTGAAATAAAAGATAGAAAAGGTTTGACCATAAACAACAAAATAAGATAGATCCCGAACTACCACCCTGAAATAATTCAAATAACAGAAAAGAAAACAAAACAAACTACTAGACCTCTTCCTAGTAGGGAGAGGGGTGACTTCTCAGATGCTCAGCTTGACATATTAGCCACTGATTTGCATATCAGCATGACTAAAGCTTCCACCACTGTCAGACACATTTCCTTTAACAAATAAATTCTGGATCTCCATGCTTAACTCATTGCCTCCCACATATTGTGCAGTACCGCGTGCTGGTAAAGAACTCTGTGGTATGGTCGAGGGGCTAATGTTTTGCACCACAATCAATTTATCTTGAATCATCTTTTCTATTTCTCTTTTCAAAGTACGATAATCTTCAATACTATGACCCTGAACATCAGAATGATATGCACACCATACATTAGGATCAAAATTTCTTGAATGTGGGTCAGGTATATACCCAAGGAGAGGAGTAATCATGCCCCTATGTCTCAATCTCTGGAATAAACTGGCATAGGACTCCCCAATAAGAGTGAAATTATCCTTTTCCTTCCACATCTTTGCGAACTCTGGCCTTGGATGAAACTTGAATTTAGAGGTTCATTGGTAAATTTGTGGGGTCGAGGACGATGTTGAGGGACAGGTGCATGCCATTGCGGATAAGAAGAAGGATGGGTACACAATTGTGCATTGTTCAAAGGACATTAAGGAAGTGGAATGGAACTCCTTGGATTTTGAAAAGAGGAACCTTGTTGCAGATGAATAAGTGGATTTGATATGTAAGCTCGGGATTGAGGCTGACAGTATTGGTGAGTTGGACCTCTCAAACTTTACTTTGCCCAGGCACGACAATAGGTGCGTTTTCTTTCTTCTTTTCTTCAGTTTCCCTTGAATGATTGCAATATCATCTCAAATGTTTCACAGAATCATTCTGTCCACCAAGCTCCTCAAATTTTGATGTCTCAAAGCTTGGAGGAAGGTTAATAATTAAAAACATGCCCCAGTTTTTATATAAAACATCTTCATAGCCCATAAGTCCAGGGGAATTTTTCATATCATTTTCTACATTCTTAACTTTCCCAACCACTTTCTCTAGCTCTTCTGGCATTCTAGACTTCTTAGTAAAAAATTTTGGCAGTCCACTTAATTTAACGGTAGGCTCAAGAGTATAACAATGATCATCAAGAGTATTGAACGTGGATTCACTAGTGGACTGGGGAAGCACAATCATTGGATTGATAGCCAAAGTGGAAGTCTTAGTAGAAGGTTGAGCAATAAAAGCATAGACGGTATGTGGTGCTGTGAATATGGTAGACTTATACTGAGGAGCTAAAGAAAGAGTGGTGGAAGTATTGAGGCGCATTTGACGTGGAATGGATTTTGAGGCATGCTGTGGTGCATCAACAATAGTAAAAAACTGACTTTGCGATTTTGGTGGAAGACTCAAGGTATTTGCAGGGTCAAAAGTGGGGAGCAGGGGTGGAGGCAGCCCACTGGCTCAAGCTCGGTACATTTTCATCATTTGTTGTCTCTGTCTCAAATTCTCTTCCTTTAAACTCTCAATTTCCTGAATCTTTGTTTCATCCATGGTGTCACTCTCTATATCTTTGTTGGACACAACCAAACCTTCCTTAGATTTGGACAACTAAACCTTCCTTGGATTTGGTGTGATATGGAGGACCAGTTAGGAAGCCACAAACCAACCACCTTAAACTAACTGAACAAGAGGCAACAAATATGTTAGAGTTCAACCTTTTTTAAAACCTATTTTTTTTTTTTGAAAAGATCACCGAACCCAAGAAGGACGCCTACGTATCTCACATCCCCAAAGAGGAGAATCAGGTGTGCGTAGTTCGTGAAGTCTTGCCAAAATGACCAATTGATTCTTTTTACTTTCTTTTTTTTTTCTTGAAACAATTTATCAAAAGAATTGACGAAAATCTTTTTGCACTTTTCAGGTTTAAACTCCCTATACAAAATGGAACCTATAATTATCAAAGAAAAATCTTTTGGGATTTTCGATTTTGAATTTCATAAGAAAATGAAGCTTGAAACTATTAAAGAGAACCCTTTTTATACTTTTCTTTTAGAGATGTATATAATATCTACTCTAGATGAACAGTGAAGAGAATCTTTTTGGATTTCTCAAATAAGATCTCTGAACAAACAATAGGCTGCCTACGTATCTCACATCCCGAAAGAGGAGAATCAGGGGTGCGTAGTTCGTTCAGGTTGGACAATTAAGGATTAAAACGACCTAAGACTTGACTTAAGAAACGCGATTACTGACGAACGATGAAAATAAAATCTTTTTGGATTTTCAATTAGACACTTCACATAAAACTGACACCAACAACTATGAAAGAGAAAAAAAAATCTTTTTGGTATTTTCGTTATATGAGATGTACAAAGCTCCTACCATCTTTTTTACATTTTTTCTTTATAAAAGCTTCAATTAAAAAATCTTTTTGAAAATTTTGAATTATGAATGCAGGGTAAAGAAACAAAAGAAAATCTTTTGATTTTTATTTTTTTCAGACAATGAGTGCGAAAGGCAAAGAAAAATCTTTTTTTTCTTTTGAATTTTTGAATTGTGAAAAACAAAAGTCATAAAGAACTCTAAAAACTATGAAACATTTTTTATTCAACTCACTTTTCTTTTCTTCCCTTCTTTTTTTTTTCAACACTTTCTTATCTACAGACTTTACTTCTAACACATGATTTCCCCAAATCGGTCTGTCAAATGACCACGTTACCCTCAGAGATGCAATATTTAGCACGTAGGGATGCTTTAAAGGTGAGTTTCCTACGAAGAACCAAGTGGGCCCCGCTAGGTCTCCATATGATGCACATAAGCATGACCTAAAGGTTGACCTACGTTAGGGTTTACTAACAAGGTTGTTCGAGAGAGCGTGTTGTCGATAGTGGCTTGCTTTAGCTGGTCACCTACTCCATACAACCCAACATCTCCCCCTCTTAAACTAAGGGTGATTCAACTATAGGTCGTGTACACACGTGTACTAAGGACTTGTTGCAAAAAGAAAGACTCGGGTTATGCATATAATGCCAGATATAAAGCGATAACACATAGAGTAAAAACTGTAAACAAAGAGCACGTAGGCACTTAACAATGATAAACAATAACACAAAACAACACAAGCAAAATATCTATACACCTATAGTTCCAAACTAAATCGATACAACTCCAAAATAAGCTCCAATTCTGAAAAGACCCAAGTAGAGTCGCCAGAGCTGTCACACCCCTTTTTTAACTCCGAAAGATTATATTTTAAGGTTCGAAAGAGTTTTTACTATTAAAATGACAAAATGAAGATTTGTTTTGAAAAAAAAAGAACTTTTTACATTCAAAACTCAGAGTCGCCACTTGACATAATCCGGTGTGCCAAGTCACCTTTGGAAAATCTTTTTCAAAATGATTTGACTCTTTAAGACTAGTTTGCGAACAGAGATTCCGGCTAAGTAATTCTATTGACCGAGGGGAAGGTGTTAGGCACCCCTCGATCCCTTGGTTCGACCACGGTCTCTTGGTGAAGCATATCGGCTAATTTAACATTACAAATGTATAAACCACACAAAACACATAAAACAATCAATCAAACACACGAAACAAAACAAATCCAAAATATAATGTTCAGTCCAATTATACAGTCTAAAAATAAAAAAAATGCGAAAAATAAATCCTATCCTAACCTACCTAACCCCGAACTATGCTCTCGTGCTTTACCCGATGCTCGGGCCTTCGTCACGAACGTCCTCTAAGTACAAAATACTTCGGGGCATTCCCCGGTAGATAGACACAAATCCTCTGGGCATTCCCCAGCCAAATGGTATATTTTGATCCAAAAGCAAGAAAACCAGGACACTCAATGCATATTTCAAGTATTCGATATTCCACAATTCCTAAAACTTTGCCTATCCCTTACCATTTTCCTACTCATTTCAATTTGTCACAATTCCAACACATTCAACATAATCAATGATCCAAATTTAATACGATTTCACTTCCCCTCCTCGAACTGCAAACAAACATCAGCAAACCATGCAAGTATCTGAAAATACACTGAACTGCTTTCCAATGTTCTTTGCCAGGATTTTCCATGTATCTACTAACTGTACTGATGGCATAAGATAAATCTGATCGGGAACACACCATCGCATACATAAGAGACCCGACGGCACTAGAGTATGAAACTTGAGACATATGGTCACGCTTGTCATCTTTTTTTGGAGATAAAGTGGCTGAGAGTTTGAAGTGAGCTGCCAATGGAGTACTTACAGGTTTGGCATTTTTTATAGAACTTGTGAAGCACTTTCTCAATATACCTTTTCCGACTCAAATATAACTTACACTTTTCTCTATCCCGCATAATTTCCATGCCAAGGATCTTCTTTACTGCTCCTAGATTCTTCATCTCAAACTCCTTACTGAGCTGGGCTTTGACTTTTATTATCTCTCTCATATTCTTTGCTGCAATCAACATATCATCAACATACAAGACAAGGTACATGAATGAACCATCACTTACCTTCTTGAAGTTGACACAACTATCATAGCTGCTCCTCTAAAACATATGAGAGGTCATAAAAGAATCAAACCTCTTATACCACTGCCTGGGCGACTGCTTTATGCCATAAAGAGACTTTTTTAACAAGCATGCATAGTCCTCCTTTCCTGAGACTACAAAACCCTCTGGTTGCTGCATATAGATGTCTTCCTCAAGTTCTCTATGTAAGAATGCAGTTTTGACATCCAACTGATCAAGCTCAAGATCATGCATGTCCACAATACCAAGCAAGGCTCGAATCGAACTATGCTTTACAACTGGAGAAAACACATCTGTGAAGTCAATACTTGAAACCTGACTGTAACTTTTAGCAACTAATCTTGATTTATACCTAGCATCTTCAACTCCCGATGTTCCTTCTTTCTTTTTGAATATCCACTTACAACAGATAGCTTTCTTATATTTAGGCAATCTTACCAGATCCCATGTGTCATTCTTATGAAGTGATTCTATCTTCTCCTGCATAGCAATCATCCATCGGCCAGAATCATCACAACTAACTGTCTCTGAGTAAGAAGAAGGATCTTCATCGGAATCAATACCTTCTCTACACTCAATGCATAAGAACCAAATCAGCTTCAACATACTTCTGAGGAGGTCTAATATCTCTTCTAGGCCTGTCTTTAGCAATAGAATATTGTGGCATTGTTTTGCGGAGAAATTATGAATTTTTGAGAGTCACCACTTAATTTTGAAAAGGAATTAAGAAACCTTTAGAGAGTTGCTTCAAATGATTCGAAGCAGAAAAATCGTTTTAAGTTCTGAAGATTCCGAGTAAGTGGTTCCTATTAACGTTTTAGGAAGGTGTTAGGCACCTAAAATGTCTGCTAACTTGCGGTTATCCGGACTGTTTGAAAACATCTTTTGATTAACTTTTGAAAAGATTAATTTGTTGAAATAGTGATTTGATTTTTATTTTTTAAAAAAAGATGTGTAAAATAGATTTAGGCGACTTAGTAGAGATTTTAACTAAGTCTAAACAAAACTAATAAACAAATAAATACATAAAAGGGGAAGGGAGGAGAAAGTAAAGGATTTAGGCCATTGGGCCCAAATCAACGAGACCTATCCTAGTCTAGTTGGGCTTCCAACCCATTTCACCTTTCCTAAACTATTTTTCAAGCCTTTGGCTCGAGTCTTACTCCACCTATATTAAATACAACTTTGGCTTTGAGGCCGAAATGAATGAATAAATAAATGACTAAATGAATAAATAAAAAGAAGACAATAATAAAAATTGAAAATTTTCAAGTCTTTTAGTGACCTCATCAATGGGTTTTGACCCATTTTCCTTCTTTGCCTATCTTCTGGCATCCGTACGCCATATAATGGACCTTAGGTTTAAACTTCGAACTTGACTCGAAGGGGTAGACCTCATTGGCCCATTACAAAATACAAGAGAAGAGGAATCCATTTGGCCTCGAGACATTTTTTTGCATGCAAAGAAAAGATAAAGAAATGAATATACGTTCAAGGCATAAAAGTGACATATTTCAAAGTAAAAGAAAATTTCAAGAACCTATTTTTGAATGACAATGATAAGCACACTTGCACAAGAATGAGAGTTAACAAATAAAATGCAAAGCAAAGACACTCACTTACATGCCTCATGATTTATGTTCATACAAGAATGAATAAAGGTAAAATAAAGAAGGTCATATTCAATAAATTAATGCAAGAAACAAACAACGTAAGCTTAAGAAAGTAAAGGGATGAGGCAACAAGGAAAATATTCATGACTTCTAAAATTGAACAAACATAGATACTAATCCATATAACCAAAGAAAATAAAGGTTAACTTTTCAAGAAAGAGAATCTTTAAATTTCAAGTAAGGCGACATTAATGAAAATTCATACAACTAAATTACAACCAAAATTTTATGAAAAAAATGTGTAATGACCTATGGTTTATATTTCTAAGACATCGCTGATTCTCCTTTGATATTATGAATCAATGAGAGACACGAATCAAGTCTTTACACTCACAAAGAGCACATATAACAATCCAAAGGGCGCAAGAAAATTAGAATAAAGTTTAGCATTTTTAAAAGTGAAATATTTTTCACAATCATACTATGCATGACTCAAAAATATCTAAATAATTCTATTTAGCCACAAAAATTTGAACTTTCTCATCATTTTGACAAATTTGAAAACATGCGAAAAAGAGGAATAAACATCGTGGATGAAAAATAAAGCTAGCACTTCATCTCTTATATGAAGATTTTGGAGATCCCTTAAAATAATTAACAAGTAAATGAAAAATTCTTGATTTAATCAATTACTATTTTTATCAAGGCGAAACAAACAATAGTAACTATTTCAACATAAAAGAAACAACTTTACAGTTAAAACAAACATATCCGCCAACAATAGATTTAAACAAGACATGAGTTTGTCTTTTGAGTAAAGATCAAAACTTTATACATGACAATCAAAGAATAAAGTCAAAAGGCAAAACAATCACTATTAACCATTCTTTTTAATATAAAGAAAATAAATTTACATGCTAAAAACAAACATATCTACCAACAATGAGTTTAAACAAGACATGGGTATGACTTTTTAAGTAAAGATTTAAACTTTGTTCAAGATAATCAAGGAATAAGGTCAAAAGGCAAAACAATCAATATTAACTATTCTTTTCAACATAAAGAAAACAACTTTACATGCTAAAAAATAAATATATCCAACAACAATGAGTTTAAACAAGCATAAATACATATTTTAAGCAAAGATTGAAACTTTATCCAAAATAATCAAAGAATAAGTAAAAAAAAAAAAAAAGACATATACAACTATTGTTAGCTCATTTTTATATCATGAACATGAAAATAATTAGAATATCAATACCACAACGTCCTAAGGCCTTTAAGGCCATCTACACCATACAATTCCAGCAAACAAAATTATATCTACGAATTATGAAGAAGAAAAAAGATGAAGAAGAAAACGATAATAAAAACTAAAAAAAAAATGTGTTTACCTTTTTGGGGGCAGCAAAACAAGACAATGAGTCTCGTCGGAATCAACCACCACCAAAAAAACGTTGCCAGCAACTTGAAATTTTTTATTAACTGACCAACTCTATAAAATAAAAATTTTTACTAAATAAAAATAACTATTTTGCCCAAAAAGGACTTTTTCACCTTTCTAGCCTCTCTTTTTTTCTTCCCCTTTCTCCCTTTTCTACCAAAGTAGTGGTAGTATTTATAGGAGAGAATGAGATTTTTTTTTCTCTCTTCCACCAATGTGGGAGAAAAGTATTTATAGGAAAGGATGAGGATTTATTTCTTGTCCTCCACCAATGTGGGAGAAAAAACAAATAATGGTGTTTTTGGAATTTTAAAATTGAAGATAATGTGAGGGAAAATTGTACAATGTAGTACAACTTTTGAATTTCAAAATTGGAAAAAGACAAAGTTGGGAGGAAATAGTACAATGTAGTAAATTTGAAATTATTTTTTTGTGGAATTAGGTAGAAGTTATGAGAGTTTTTTGGGAATTTTGGGGTTATTTAAAATATAGCCCCAATTGGGATTTAAAATTTAGCCATATTTATTTAATTTTGACCAAATTACAAATCAATTGACGAATTGCATTACAATTATGGCCAATTTGATTTCAATTATGGTCAAATCTAACAGATTGACTAAATTAAATTAAAATTCAATGCGAATTTATACTTCCTTTAATCCCGGGCTTCTTGATTTTATAAAATCAAACACATATTTATCCGAATAAATTATTTTTTGAGAGTAAATTATATTAAATCAAAACTTTAATCATTTGAATCTATAAGCCTTGATTAAAATCCGATATTTTAAAAAATAAATATTTAAGTAACAAAATTATAAAATCTCATATAATTGAATACGATAAATTATAATCACTACTTAAAATGACAAGATTACGTACAAATATATTTAATAAATTTTTATTCGGATGAAATAAATATTTTAATTTTATTAAAAATTAAAAAAAATCAAGATTAAATGTAGTCATGGAGGGAAAAAATTAGGTGTCAACAGGCACCACTGGTGGTGAAGAAGAAATAGTATCACTCTATATCTCCAGGCTAGACTGAGAGGTAGGCACTGGTGTAGACTCTGCTCTAATCTGCAATTCAACATGGGTGCTTGACTTTTGCTGATTCATGTTACTAAGCTCGTCCGAGGGCGAAGCACTAGATTCGGAGAAAACACGAAGCATGACAGTTTCATCAAACACAACATCCCTACTAATTATAACCTTTCTGCTTTTTGGACACCAAAGCTTATAACCTTTAACACCAGGCTTATAACCCATAAATAAACACTTGACAGATCTAGGCTCCAACTCCATTATCAACATGAGCATACGGAAGACATCCAAATATCCTCAAATCAGAATAACTAGCAGGAGTACCAGACCATACCTCTTGTGGAGTCCTTTTATTAATCGCAACTGAAGGAGAGCGGTTAATAAGAAGATAAGCTGTGGAAGCAGTTTCGGCCCAAAAAGACTTGGGTAAACCAGAATTTGAGAGCATACAATGCACCTTCTCCATCATAGTCCTATTCATTCGTTCAGCCACACCATTCTGCTGCGGAGTATGACGAACTGTCAAGTGTCTCACAATTCCTTCTGACTTGCATAGAGCATTAAATTCATTAGAACAGAACTCTAAACCATTATCAGTCTGAAGGCATTTTACCTGCTTCCCTATTTGTTTTTCAATTATAATCTTTCACTCCTTGAAAGTAGGCAACACATTATTCTTTTGCTTCAGGAAGAACACCCAAACTTTTTTGTAATAGTCATCAATAATAGCCAACAAATAATTTACACCTCCTCTATAAGGTACTCTAGAAGGACCCCAGAGACCAGAATGAATGTAATCAAGTATGCCTTTAGTTGAGTGGATGCCTTTAGTGAATCTGACTCTCTTCTGCTTCCTAAAACCGCAATGCTCACAGAACTCCAATTTGGTAATACTCTATCCATCAAGAAGACCTCTTCTGCTAAGTTCAGCTATACCTCTTCTGCTAAGTTCAGCTATCCCCTTTTCACTCATATGCCCCAGGCGCATATGCCAAAGTTTAGCAACGTCATTTTCTGATAGAGAGGAGGTAGAAACTATTGCATCACCTGTAACCGTAGAGCCCTGCAAGACATACAAATTTGCAGACTTTCTCTGTCCCTTCATCATAACAAGAGCACCTTTAGTAATTTTCAAGACTCCACCTTCACCAGTGTACCTATATCCATTCGAATTAAGGGTACTCAAGGAAATAAGATTTCTCTTCAGGTCCGGGACATACCGCACATCACCAAGTGTACTCACAACCCCATCAAACATCTTAATTCTGATTGTTCCAATACCATCTATCTTGTAAGGTGTGTTATTTCCCATCAACATAGCACCTTTAGAGACTGCTTCATATGTTATAAACCAATTTCGATTGCGACACATATGAAACGTGCCAGCTGAATCAAGAATTCAATCCTCACAGGGTTTGGAGTTACCATCAGAAACAACTAAGAGTTCTTCATCACTACCTTCATCTTCAACAAAACTATCTTCACCAGACTTTTCTGGTTGGTTTTCCTTCTATTTTGGAGCTTCTCTTTTCTCTCTATTCCGTAACTTCCAATACTCGGATTTGATGTGACCCTACTTCTTACAGTAATTATAGGTTTTGTTTTTGTTTCTGGATTTTGATCTGTTTCTATCATCACCCCCAGAGTTCCTCTCACAATTCTTTCCTCGAACAAGAAGGCCATATCCTTGAGTTTCTGACCCATTCACAAGATGTTTCATCTTCTCCTTAGAGAACAATGCATCATAGACTTCATCTATGGTCAGGGTATCACGACTATATAAAATTGTATCCCTAAAGGTCATGTATGATGCAGGAAGCGAACACAACAGAATCAACCCTAAATCTTCCTCATCGTACTTAACCTCCAGAGTCTCTAAATTAGAGAATATTTCTTTAAAGACAGATAGGTGATCTTCAAAAGGCGCACCCTCAGAAAAACGATGGGAATAAAGTCTCTATTTGAGATGCAACTTACTTATCAGGCTCTTCGTCATACACAATGATTCCAATTTCAACCACAATGCAGCGGCAGTGATCTCCTTCAAAACATCCTGTAGAATCTGATTAGATAAATGAAGATGGATCTGAGATAGAGCCTTCCAATCCTTACGTCGTTTGTCCTCATCCGTCCATGATGAGGGCATCTTATCAAACCCTAATAGAGCATCGTCCAAATCTATCTTCGTGAGCACAGTCCGCATCTTAACCTGTCATAACGAAAATCTGGTATTGCGATCCAACAACGGAATATCATACTTCATGGTTGCCATCCCCGAGAAAACAATCAAACAAGCTTTGATACCAGTTTGTTATGATTCAGACAAAATAAGAAAACCATAAGTAAAAGAAAACAAAAACAACACAAAGATTTACGTGAAAACCCTTGCAGGACAAACCACGGCCAGAGGCAGAGGAGATTTCACTATAATGGAAAGAGAGTACAATGTGGAGAAGGCTGAATTTTCTGAATAATAAAATAACCCACTAAATCGCACTTATATATTACGTGCGTACAAATAGGTCCTAGTCCCAATAACATTAAGGTCCATCAACAAAATTCGGGTCACAACTCTAACAGGGTGAGACTTTAAATATTGGACATTCTTTCTCTATTTCTCCGATGTGGGATTGTTATGCTTTCCAACAATAACTACTGTAACATATATACATGACATGAAAAAAACAACTAATTTCTATGAACTCCTAGCTAACACGTGGAACTTGTTGCTTATCGTTTATCTAAGTTTCTTCGATTTCTCATCCTATATTTGTCACACCTCTTTTTCAACATCCAAAAAGATTTGTTTTAAGTTTCGAAAGGGCTTTTATTAAAGTGACAAAAAATAAAAATTTTGTTTCGAAAAGGATTATTTATATTTAAACTCAGAGTTGCCACTTGGCATAATCTGGTGTGTCAAGTCACCGTTGAAAATCCTTTTTCAAGAAATAATTTTGACTCTTTTGAACTGATCTGTGAACAGAGATTCTGACTAAGGAATTCTGTTGACCAAGAGGAAGGTGTTAGGCACCCCTCGGTCACGTGGTTTGACCATGGTCTCTTGGTGGAACATATCGGCTAATTTGATACTACGAATGTATAAACCACATAAAACACGTAAAACAATCAAACAACAAACAAAACAAAACGAGTAAAAAATATAATGTCCATTCCGAGTTATACAGTTCAAAATAGAAAAAAAAATGTGAGAATAAACCCTATCTAACCTACACTAATCCTAACTACGCTCCCGTGCTTTACCCGATGCCTCGGGCCTTCGTCACGAACCTCCTTTGCGTACATGATACGTCGGGGCATTTCCCGATGAATAGATACAAGTACCTCGGGGCATTCCCCAGCCAAATGAGTATAATTTAATTAAATGCGATAAAACAAAACAATTCCAACACATATTTCAAACATTCCAACAATCCACCAATTCTAAATTTTGCCTACCCGAGCCTAGTGCTTGCCTACCCGCTCGATGACATATCACGTTCAACATCAACAATGAATCAAAATACTATACTATTCATTTTTATCAATTTTCGATTCTCATTCCCCAAATAATCAATTTTAATCCTCCATGAGATATTATTTCATCACACACCTTATAAATTAATCCATAATCAAGGAAATCAAACACCAAATCAAAACAAACAATAATTCACATCACCACAGATTAACCAACACACCGGATTCAATTCAAAGCATAGAACACGACAAATAACAAAATAAAGAAGAGAAGGAAGAGAATTAGACCTCGATTCGAAGGTTTCGAAATTCAATAATGCTTCAACCAAAGGACAGAAACCATGCCGAAGAACCTTGAATCGAACCTCAACAAAGGACTCACCAACTCCGTACTAAATCAACTGCAAGAATCCCAAAATTTGATCCAAACACGAATTCACAAAAGCAAACCCGCAACCCAAAGCAAAGATCACAAAGCCCTACCAATAGTAGCTAATTAGCACACTCCGTTATTGTTTTTGGTCACTTTCCGGTGGATGGTCGCCGGAATCAACACTGGAGGTCGGATTTAGTGGCTTCCCAGCATGCTCCGGTCACTGTTGTAGCGTCGCCGGAGCTCCGGTGAGCCTAAAAGTGGAGGCACTGCTCTCCTCCATCCTGAATCATCTCTCGTTCGATCTCTTTCCTCTCTATCCCTCTCTCGCGGTTCTCTGCTCTCTCGCTCGCTCGCTCTCGCTGCTTCTCTCTCTCTTTCTCTTGCTTTTTTCTCTTCTCTCTCAATCTTCCTCCGATCTGTGTGTGTTGCTATTTCAGCCAATGGAATGGTGATGGGTATCCAAAAATGGAAAGGAAAAATCCTCGATGATAAAGTTTTTGGTCTGTGTATATGTATCTTGTTCGGTCGAAAAGGAAAAAAGTTGAAGACCCCTATCTGTATAATATTGTATCTCCCTTCTTGTGAGAATTGCAGTCGGTTCTTTTGTCTTGAGAGTGATGGTGAGTATCCCCTCCAGGGAATATGCTTCTGGGTCCTTTTATTTACTTTGTGGACAAGAAATAAAAAGGGGAGGTCAGTGGAGAGGGAATGGTGAGGGTGATGTGTCATGTTTTAATAGGGAGGGGTTGTTAGAATAAGATAAAATTAGTTTGGAATTGTTATTTTTATCTTTTTGTGAAGGGGTTATCACATGGGTGAGGGCACACACTAAGACGAGAGTAAAATGGTAAGAATGCTTTCGGGGAGGGACAAAATTATGTGTCTACAATATTCGTTATCCGTATTGAAATCCGACAAAATACAAATTAATATCATTGTGGCTAAAGAAGATTCACGTAGAAAATGTGAAACTATAACCAAAAATAAAATAAAAAAGAATAATATATACAGTGTGAAATTTGAACCTATTAATAGTTGCAATTTTGGTGTGTGTATATTTATATACGTGTCCTTTTTTCATTTCTTTTCCATCTGCAGTAAGCCAACCAAGTTGCTGCTGACAAGATGACCAGGGGTCTAATGAATACTTACTATAGTTGACACTCAAGTCTACAAGAGAATGCACGGTGTACTCACCACCTTGAAATACTAGCTTTATCGAACTTCGGAGCCTAAAAGATAAATTTTTTTTTTATTCTAATATTTCAAAGAGACATATGAAAACGAAAAATAAAAACTCAAAAACGAACAAGGTAAACATAGGTATTTACCTTATCCATTAAAAGTTAACGACATCTGTTTCATGATAAAGTGTTAGGTAAAATCATAATTTACCTTACAAGGTAAATGAAATTATTTACTTTATTCTTTATTGATAAAGTATAAGATAAAATCATGATTTTAAGTTGAGTCAATTACCTTATTTTTTGACTGAAAAAGGAGAAGATAAATTCTCCAAAGAAGGAGTGTCAACAATATGAGACTTATTGCTGACAAGGAAGGGAATAAATTTCTTTTGTTGGCTGATTGTAAATAGAAGATAGAATGTCGGTATAGAAACCAACGTGTGTATAGACTCTTCATTAATATTTTCATCATTATTATCCTCCTCATCATCATCAGATAAGATTGATCATTTGACGATTTATATTATAAAGGTTCATCACTATCCAACTCCACTTATACGTCGTCTTTGTTGTTCACAATTTCTGTGAATTGAGTGAGTGTACCTCTAGAATCATTAAATCGACAAAATGGATAAATCATCTCTTTAACTATAGGAAAAAGACAACTTAATTAAATGAAATGAATTGTTTATTATCTATCAATTTCCTCCATCGAAGAAGGATATTGTGGACCACTTGAATTAATTTTTTTCAAATTCATAGACGCATTCTTAGGTCTTCCCATATCGAAATTATTTACAAGTCCAGGTGAGTTTTGATAATATGTTTCAACCCACCATCAAATTCGAAGAATTTTGACTTACTCGAAGATCAAACTTACTATTCGTCGATTCTTCAACAATAAGGGAATGTTCAACAAATGCATATATGTCAAACGTTTGTAGATTAAGGTGATTACCAAAAGTTTTAAGGGTACCAAAAAATAAAGATAAAGCATCATCATTTCAAATTGGAGTTTCACCAAATATTGATCATCCGTTGAACGTAAAATAATTAGAATATCGATAAAAAATAACCACATCATCTTCCGAATTAGTAATACTCATTTTACTCCTAAATAATGTTTTCAAACAATCATATTTGAGAGATAAAGGAAACGATTGAACCACTATAGAATGTCGACTATATCGCACAAAATCCCCATCATGCAAAACTTCACCACCTCAATGTAAATTTACTCTTACATTATTATCACCCATTAACAATTTTTTTTTTTTTTTGAATTGATGCAAATGAAAGAAACCTACACTTACACTCTTTATATAGCACCGCTAATTTTGAAGCTGTTGCGAGGCAAACATGAAATTCTACCTTATAAGGTGAATATGAGATCCTGCCTTACAAGATAAGAGTCCATACTTGACTTACAATTAGCCCCTCCCTAATTATCAACGATAAGTTTCATCATGCAGACACTCCTTCTTTAGGAAAATTTATTTCCTATTTTTTCAGTCAAACAATAAGGTAAGTGACTCCATTTATCTTGTAAGGTAAAATCACCATTTTATCTTGTACTTTTTCAACAAAGAATAAAGTAAGTGATCTCCATTTACCCTGTAAGGTAAAATCACGATTTTATCTTACACTTTATCATGAACGTCGTTAACTTTTAATGAACAAGGTAAATATAGGTGTTTACCTTATCCGTTTTGAAATTTTTTTCATTTTCATAATGGCCATTTAAAATTTTGAATAAAAAAACTTACCCTTTAGACTCTGTACTCAGCTTTATTGCCACTTTGCGTACATATTTACAGTGGCGGAGTAAATATTTTACTAAGAGGGTTCAAAATCGAAAATGTGAATACAAGAACTAGTTGAAGGGATTCAACGTCCCCTATATACATAAAATTAATTTTAAACTGATATAAATAATACTCATAATTTTCCACTAAAAAAATATGAACCCCTCACTATTAGCTAGCCTCGCCACTTCATATCTAAATCTCGTTTTTGCTCAATTGATAGTTTGGCTGGCCCAGACTACCAATGAACTCAACAAAGCAAGGGAAAGACGTCCTTCAAATCCAGAAACATTGTTATCACCTGTACTTTAAAATAAGAGAAAATACATGGTTTTCCTCCTAAAATTGCAACGAAAATTTACTTTAGCCATTAAACTTAATCTATAATTATTTATCCCCCTAAACAATTTTTATATGAATTTTTTACCACCCTAAAAAAATTATACCACTCTCACTATGGAGAGAGCATCACACTCGTGCCACGTTGGAGCCATCTCGTAGCCACGTCGGATCCACGTCAATGCCACATAAATAAATTATTTTTATATATATATATATAATTTTTAAAATTTTCAACTCCTTTTTCTTCTCTTTCTCTCCCGTGCCTTCTCCGGTAGCCACCACCACCGGACTCCGACGAATTTAGCCTCCTCACGTACAACCTTCTCCCTTTCTCCACTTTTCCGCCACTGCTTCGCCAGAGGCGATGGCCAGCGAAGCTCCTAGTGGTTGGTCGGAATTCGGAAGAGGTCAAATGCTACGGCGGCTCCCCATAATTTCATATATGCAAGTCAAACGAAGTGGTAGTTAAAGGGCATACCGATAATTGTATTCTTAAATCTACAAAAATCCTATAAATCTCTCAAAATATCTTGTGTTTGGTGGTTTTTTTATCTTACAATTTCTTTAGGTTTTGATTTTTGTTTACTATTTTCTTTCCTTTTCAATACTTAAAAGTTGGTAACTTTATTTTGTTCTGTTCACCGTAATTTCATTTGTTAGTTCATTGGTTGCTTAATTTTAATTTAAAGTTTCCTTTCTAATATTTTGAATCTTCCTTACATTATTGTCTACTAATAAAGGTTTAGTTATATGCTTATGTTGTCATTATCTGTTTGTTCATGTGTTTTTTGGATCAGCTGCTTTTTCTTTGTGAATACTAAGAAATTTAAGTTAGTAAAGTTGATTACATTTTGCGGTCAAAATAGTATTTTTGGTGTTGATAATTTTCAATTTGATTTGTGTTTTCCTTGTTTAGTGTTGTTTGAAAGGAAAAGACATGGTGGGGTGTGAGGAAGAAGAAGAAATGGGGTGGTGAGGTGTGAGGAAGAAGGAAAAAAAATAATAGTTAAAAATATTAAAGTGGACTCCACTTAAATTTTTTTTTTTATACTTTTTTCCCACTAAAATGTATTTTTTTTGTCACATCAGCCGTTAAGGAAAAAAAATAATACATTTTAAAGTTTATAAGGAGATAAATAATTACAAATTAAGTTTAATGGCAAAATTGAATTTTCATTGCAGGGGAAAAACATGTCTTTTCTCCTAAAATAAGAAAAAAATTCTAATGCATCATTATGTTCATATGTTGGGGGTTAGGCATACCTTACAAAGTGTTCGACTTTTAACATAGTGGTGACTTTCATAAAAGAAGAGTGGTAGTGGGTGAAAAGCATCAACAGAGATTTCACATCTAGATAGAAGTCCGTGCAGGTGTGCATGCGGATTTCAATAAATATATCGTGCAGATTGGAGCAGAGCTACATGTATGTTAGGGGTTCATTCGAAATTCTTTTGATGAAAGATTATATATATATGTGTGGTTAAAATTATTTTTTATGTATATATAGTCGATGTCGAACCTCCTTCGATTAATTCATATGTTCACTTGTAAACCTTTTAGGTGAAAATCCTTACTCCGCCACTAGTGCAGACAAGTACTTTAATGCCTATAAATAAATAAATAATATTATGTAAGCGTGCACTTTTATTCTATATGAATGCAATGCATGATATTCAGGCGTGCAACTCCGATCCCAAATCAATCATAAAGTTAAGCAGAGTGCTTCATGTCTTAAGGTAGATCATATATCGATTTCAAAATCAACTCACTTATCAAGTGGGTGTATACTCATTAACTAGCTAGCATTTTCAACAATTTATTTGTCATAGCAGCTCAACCCATCGTGCTAGCAAATGAAAAAGATAATTCAAAAGCACAATACATAAACATGTCCTTTAACTTGGCCTCAGATCACATTCATGACTTTTAACTTTGGATTTGCATACGTAGACACTTAAACTTGTATAAAGTTAAACAAGTAGACACATATGTCATATGTGGCGTCCTACATGATGTCCTGTGTGTATTATGCCACGTAGGACATGTGTTTTTACTTATTCAATTTTATCTAAGTTTAAGTGGCAACTTGTGCAATCCCAAAGTTGGAGATCATATATGTGATTTGAAGGCAAGTTAAAAGGTATATTTATGTATTATGCCTAGTTCAAAACGTACAATTGAGTTATTTTAAATCCTCAAATAATATTGGTACCTACATAGATGCTCACCACTTAATCTATACGGGATCCCCATTTTCCATTACTCCCATTACACATAACTAATACATAGGCATTTCGAAAAAGAATTTAAGCAAGTCTCAATGTGCCTCGAATTGAAGTTCAAGCGTCAAATTTTAAACTTGCCCTTTCTTATGGCTTTCGAATGGTCAAAATCTATTTAAATATATATATTCTTCATTAAAACACGAATCTAATGATTCTCATATTGCTATATTTATTTTGGCTCGAAAGCATATTTAAATCTCAATTTCAACAAATTTCAAATATAGAACTAACTCTTAACCATTTATATCAATATATCTCAATATCCCCATAAAAACTTTATTAGATAATGTCACATCTAATATGCCAAAACCATATCCAACAATGAATTTTCAATTCAAATCCTATAAGAATAATTGAAACGGTAATTTTTAATAGTCAAACTCTACACTTAAACCTCAATTTCTCAATCTATTTGAATCTCCTATCCACAATATGATCATATAATCACCTACTGTTTCCAACGTTAGTGACAAAAAATAATTATAGTTTAACCATAGTGTCCTTATTGTCCCAACTTGCTGATATTATTATTGATATGATAAACCTTTTCCATTAAAATTCATTCTTATATTAGCCACATAATTAACTAAATTGTGATTTTGACTCATTAAATCACTAATTAAACTAAACTTCCAATAAATTCTCGAAATTTGTTGAAACCCATAAAAATAAATCAAATATATAAAATTACTAAAAAAAAGTCACATTCTCAACCAATTGAAATATTAAAACACCAATTTAAAGCTGTCTTGATAGAAGGTTGATTGACTTAGCTTTGTTAGAACTCAAGAACTCAAGTAATGACAATCGCTTTTTGGCACTCAAAATTGACACTACCTAATCCCCCAAGTCATACTACTACACTAAATTAGTAAAATTTGATATAAATGCTGGATGTTGATAGTTTTAATGCACTGCTTTTCAATGTTACACGATTCTTGAGTACTATCAATACTAGAAAACACAAAATCATATTTATTCTCTGACTTCTTCCTTTGATACACAAAACATAAGAAACAAGACACACCTCAGGTGACCCCAATTCTCATTTTCTTGACAAAAAATTTCATAAAACAGATATGCCAGAAACAAGAAATCTCCATCTCAATTCTTGTTCAATGTGTTGCCAATGTCTAGCACAAAACGGTACTTCACATCCGATTTCAAAAGGCGCTCCAACGCTATATTCACATAGTCCATTGGCACGATTTCTACATCTGGTGTTATGTTATGCTTTGCCGCGAAATCTACCATCTCTTGAGTCTCTTTCATCCCTCCTATGCCACTTCCAGCCACTAGTTTCCTTCCTGTTTTCCATATTGTATATACTTTAGTCTAAAAAAGGCAACTCAGTGCACTAAGTTCCTACTATGCGCGGAGTCCCAGGAAAAGCCACATTACATATACTTTAGTCTGAACTTTTTTATTTGAAATCGTACATAAAGAAAACTATATATGCTTACCCATAAGTAGAGGAAACACGGGCAACTCCACTGGTTTTTCTGGTGCACCAACCATAACAAGCTTACCATTAGATTTCAATAACATAAGCAATGGAAGAATAGGGTGCACTGCCGATACAGTGTCGATGATCCCGTCCAATGTGTTCACTGCATCCTGTTCATATTAATAGATGAAAGGTTAGCCTCCGTTCGCGTTTGACAAGTTGAATTCAAAAGGCTCAACGCCACCATTATCAAAAAAACAAAAGGAGAAATTTCACGTGTTTGGCTCATGGAAAAAAGAGAATCAGGGCCGCCACACGAGGTGGTGGCTTGTTGAAGACACGGTTAATTAAATAAAAGTATTTGTCAAACAATTAAAACTTTTAGACGAGATGGTCACATAGCTATTATGCCCAAGTTATATTCACCTGCATTTGCTCAGAATCACGGCTGATCAAGAAAGAGTCTGCGCCCAAACACTCAATTGCTTCTTGTTTCTTGCTAGCAGATGTACTAATGACGGTCACTTTGGTTCCGAATGCCTTAGCAAACTTAACAGCCATATGTCCGAGTCCTCCAAGACCAACAACACCAATGTGCATTCCAGGCTTATCGAGTCCAAAATATTTCAAAGGACTATAAGTAGTAATTCCAGCACATAACAGGGGAGCAGCATCCATCGACAAGTTCTCAGGCCAATGTACTACAAAATGCTCATCACATACCATGATGTCGGAGTAACCTCCGAATGTCAGGGTTCCATCTGAGTTATAGCTGTTGTATGTCCAAGTGGGACGACGACAGTAATTCTCAAGATCAACGCTACAATTCTCACATTCGCGACATGATCCAACCAGACATCCAACACCTACTTTGTCACCAACCTTAAATTTCTCCACCTTGCTACCAACCTCAGTTACAACACCAACGATCTCATGCCTGTAATCAGAATATTTGAAATTAGTGACACTCATGAATACATAGTCCCAACAACTTAGTATTTACTAAGGTATCAACAACTCAAAATAGCAAGCTAATTGGGCTTAGCTAAGAAAGCATAAGGGGCTCATCTACACAAGATATGGAAATTTAACTAAACAAGTAGAGTGAAGGGTAAAAAACACCTAAAGTATCTCGGTTTTTAAATTTCTTAAATGGCGTATAGCTTCTAGCACTAAATAATAGGCATTCTGAACTGAAAGGAGGCATTACGGGCCGACTACAAGAAAAACAAAGCTTCGTAGACTCGGTCAAGTTGCTTATAGAATGCTGACGACTATTTTCCACTACATAAGTGACGGGAGGTGCGACTGCAAGACCCACCCGTCGAGTAGGGACGAAAGTCAGCCTTAGTGATCCGACGGTGCCGAGTGGAAGGGCCGTCGCTCAACGGATAAAAGTTACTCTAATGATAACAGGCTGATCTTTTCCATGAGATCTCATCGAGACGAAAGGTTTGACACCTCGATGTTGGCTCTTCACCACCTGAGGCTGTAGTATGTTCCAAGGGTTGGGTTGTTCGCTTCTATCACCAAATGCTTATAATTGAAACAAACTCTAACTATCACTCACCATGTTCAGCTAGAAAAAGTGAATAACTAATAGTCATATGTGTTTCAATAAACATTTAGCATAGTTCAGACAAACAACTCAATAAAGATTTAACAATTAAAAAAAAAGACAAATAATTTTTTTCACCAAAAATAAAATAAAAAATAGATAAGAGCTAATTACCCAGGCACAACGGGATACTTGCTATTACCCCATTCATTCTTGAGCTGATGAAGATCAGAGTGACAAATTCCACAATACATAACTTTAAATTGCACATCTTTTTCACCAGTCACCCTGCACAAAAAAAAAAAAAAATCATAAAAGTTAAAAGAAAAATAAACAAAAATCAAGCAGCAAAATTTCTAGAATTGAACAAAAACAGATACTGTTTGTCTCAATTTACGTGACACATTTAAAATTTCGATATGAATTGGACACAAAAGGTTTAAGTTTTTTTTTTAAATAAAATTATTATATTTGAAAACTATATAAAACTATAAATCTTGATTGACTGTGCGTCACATAAATCGAGACAGATAAAACAACTTTTTTAACTAAAAAAATTGAACACCTTCTTGAGAAGTTGAAAGGAGAAAGAGCACCAGAAGTGTCTCTAGCTGCCCAACCAAATGCCTTAATTGGATGTTCATTTTCATATGATTTTGCCATTTTGCAGTTGATATTTTTGTTTGAAAATAAAAATATATATACTTTATATGTAGAAGAATATAATGATACAAAAGTGATAATCTTATGACCCCTATTTATAGGATTTTGAGTGTAGAATAGGTGACGTGATCGATGAGGTGGAACAATTAATTAATTACTTAAACAAATTGGATTTTGACTTCTCTTTTTTTTTTTTTTTTTTTTAAGATTTGTGTAGGATTTTCTTTATTTTATTTTTGGCATAAATATATATGCCTTTTGACTGGCTTCAATGGCATATAAATGCTTTTTGACTGACTGCAGTTGTACTTGTATTGTAAAGATGTGCGCAAATATACACTTAAATTTATATACGTGTAGATGAGAGAGCGGGACGAATCTTGATACTTAAAATGGATGCGTCTATTTATTTAATTTCATAAAGTTTAAGTGTCTATTTATGAAGATTTAAAATTAAAGGATATATAAATGTCCATTGATGTCAAGTTACATGTTTATGTACTATTAGGTATTTTTTATAACACATTTAACATTGTTTTACGTCATTTTTTAAAATAGATCCAAAATTTAAAATTTACATAGTCCGACCTCTACATATTATATACTCCCTCCGTTTTTTTTTAATTTATACAATTCATTTTTTCGTGATTCTATTTAACTAATTTTCAAAATCTAATTAGATTAGATTTGTTCAATATTTTAAAATTATAATTTGAACATTCAAAGTTTATATAAAAAGTACTATAAGCTGCAATTTTTCTTTTTACAGTATGATTTACCTCTCCTTCTGATTTAAGAGTTATTATACTATAGCGCGATTTACCTTATGCGTAATCGAAGAAGAATCTGAGCAATATATAGATGGTATAAAAATGAACATTGAACTTAGACACAATCTCAAAAGATAGCTCATCATTAGTTGAAGATTGGCCAAACCTTTTCAATCCTCCACAGCTGAAGCGAAACATACTTAACACCTCCATCACACACATCAATGCCAGCTAACTGGAGCATAAACACATAATATCGAGCCCAAATGGATCTAAGGCGTAACTCAAACTCAAAATTAAGCTTCAGATGTAAGGATTAATGTTAAGAACATAATTGAATAAGTAAAAATGTCCCCCGGGTCTCTAACCGTTTAAACTTTTAAATGAGATGATTACACAACTCAACATGATATCAAAATCGTCATAGATCCTAATCACAAAATTAGACCAGAAAGGCCATATGCAAATATTAAAACAATATATCCGATGTATTCCCATATAATAGAGTTTGAGAAGAATAGATTTAACGCAGTCCAAACCACTGGTTGAGAGGTGAGGTTTTATGTGAATATCACAAAGCCTTACATCCACAAGTCCAAATTCATGAATTCCAAGAAAAAGAGTAATTATTTTCTTTGTTTCTCATTTTGCTTGTGTGTAAATATTGATGTACTCAACAACGAAGATCACATAGGACACATGTATATTCTTTAATTTTATATAAATTTAAATATCTATTTATTATAAATATCTAAAATTAAAAGATATAAATGTTCGATAAGATTAAGTTAAAAGGTACATTTATATATTATGTCTTTTATTTTAGATATTTGATATTTCTTTTATATTATTTTAAAAAATGAATCTAAGATTTAAATTTACATATTCAAACCTTAACTTATTATACAAAAATAATTTATTTCATGATCTAATGTTTAAATATTATAATATATATACAGAATCTGAACAAAAAAACTATTGATTCCCGTGAATATAACAAAATTTTAGAGAATATTCACATATTTTCCTTTCTTAAATTTCCCCCAAAAAGAAAAGTTCCAAAAAGCTTTTATGGAAGAACCATAAAGATAATGTAAAAGTATATTTAACAAAAAAAAAAAAAACATAATACAGTGTGAAACATTGATCTATTAATTTTTCCAACTCTTTTTTTAACAGTATAATGATCAAGTTGATTGAACATGTGATCTTTTAAATGGGTGGAGCTGTCTCAGACTCACTCAATGCATTTTTTTTATGGAGTTCGTCGCATAAAACTTGCATGATAGGACAATTTTACTAAAGTAGAGTTTACTTTACGCACATTCAAACAATTTTACATTTTTTTTTGCAATTTTCTTTGAATATATTGATAGGCAAAGTCTCTTTCTCAATCATGCCTTCTTTTGACATATTTCCACTCTTTTTTTTTTCATTTGGTGTTTGGTACTTGTATTGGAGTCCGATTAATTTAAATTTGCGCCGAATAGGGTTCCTTTCGAGGGATAGTGGTGTTCCTTACCAAAGATTTTTTCATACCTAGAACTCGAATTCGAGACCTCTGGTTAAGAAAGGAGCAGCCCCATCCACTGCATTACATAAGTGACATATTCCCACTTTCTCTCTCTCATGTTATTTTTTTAATATATAATCCTGTTTTCCACTCATTTGTTTTCTTTTTTCCTTTTGTATCTTGTGAGATTATTCTTTGAGGGAAAAAGAAAAAACATTTTTGGAGAACTTAACTAGTGAGACGATATTTTTGAAGGTTTCGAACAATATAAATAATATAAAAATGGACTATAGACTTAAAACAATCTAAAAAGATAGATCATCAATTGAGGATTGACCAAAAACACATAAAAAGTTAGAGAACTTTCCAATCCTCCAAAGCTGGCGTGGGGATATACTTAGAAACTTTCGTCCCACTCATCAATGTCTGCTACTTGGAGCATAAAAGACATAACATAATATGGAGCCCAATATCGAGCAAATGGACTTAAAACCACTCAACCTCAAAATTCAGTTTATGAGTTGATGATTCATGCTGAAAACGTAATTAATTAAGTAAAAATATCCTTAAATCTCTAACCGTTTAAATTTTTAAATGAGATAATTATACAACTCAACATGATATCAAAACAAGCATAGATCCCAGGTTTCTGTCTTGTTGCATATGTGTGTGTTGGATAAGTCACACAATTTGAATAGGAAGGCCATATGTGAATATTACAAAGTCACAAGTCAAAATTCATCTATGACAAGAAACAGAGCAATTATTTTCTATGTTTCTCATTTTGCTTGTGTTACGTGATAAAAATGTGAGAAGGGTATTTGAGTTATTTTCTGTGGTAGTAGCTACAAAAAGTTGTTAGAAGGTAGTTGATGATATTACAATAACATACCGAGTGTATTCCCATAAAGTGGGGTTTGGGGAAGCTAAAGTGTACACAGTTCATACCACTACCTCAAATGAAGTAGAGAGACTGTTTTCGATAGACCTCCGACTCAGGACAGATAATAGTATAACAAATAAACAAACAGAAAATATAAATGCACACAACAAAAATGGGGTAACACATCGCTAGATCATAATAAAAACGAGGCCCACAAGATAGTACTATAAACTATCTATTCGAAATTGAAGACATCATCGAAACACCACGGACTAGCATATGCCCGTTTAGCTCCCAGCGGAACGGAACAATGCCCATGAATCTTTCGCCACATGCCTCATGTATGAATCGACTATGATACTAAATTAGTATAATTTGATATAAATACTGAATGTTGATAGTTTTATCACTCTGCTTTTCAACTACATGATTCGTGAGTGTTATCAACACTAGAAAACACAATATCATATTTATTCTCTGACTCCTTCCTTTGATACACAAAACCAAAGAAATAGGACACACATCTCAACTCTTGTTCAATGTATTGCCTATGTCCAGCACAAAACGATACTTCACGTCCGCTTTCGAAAGGCGCTCCAACGCTGTATTCACGTAGTCCATCGCCACGATTTCAACATCTGGTGTTATGTTATTCTTAGCTGCAAAATCTACCATCTCTTGTGTCTCCTTTATCCCTCCTGTAGCGCTCCCCGCCACTAGCTTCCTTCCTGTTATACACATTATACATCAATACATTTGTTTAAATTTTCAAAAAAAATAAAAAAAAAATGCATAGACAAAATCGTCAAACGTACCCAGAATCAGGGGAAATATGGGCAACTCTGGTGGTTTTTCAGGCGCACCAACCATCACTAGCTTCCCGTGAGATTTCAACAAATCAATCAATGGAAGAAGAGGGTGAATTGCAGAAACAGTATCGATGATGCCATCGAGTGAGCCAGCTGCAGCCTGTTCGTATAACACACACGAAAAAATATTTAGTACTATTCATATGTCACAATCGTGTTATAAATTTGAGATCGAAGCATAGTTGATTGATTGGTTCGAAGCATAGTTGATTGATTGGTTAAGCATTTGGTCAGGGTCGCGACTAACCAAAAATGAGTCCACACCCAAACGCTCAATTGCTTCATGTTTCTTACTAGCAGATGTACTAATGACAGTCACTTTGGTACCAAATGCCTTAGCAAATTTGACAGCCATATGACCAAGTCCACCAAGACCAACAACACCAATGTGCATTCCAGGCTTGTCAAGTCCAAAATATTTCAATGGACTATAAGTTGTGATCCCTGCACATAACAAAGGTGCAGCTTCCATTGGTAAATTTTCCGGCCAGTGGACCACGTAGTGTTCATCCGTTACCATGATATCGGAGTAACCACCATACGTAGGTGTTCCATCGGAGTAAATAGCACTGTATGTCAATATCTGATCGCGACAGTAGTTTTCAAGATCGTTGTCACAATTTACACATTTTCTACATGATCCTACTAAACATCCAACTCCAACTTTGTCTCCAATTTTAAATTTCTCCACTTTGCTACCAATTTCAGTTACTACACCAACAATTTCATGCCTGTAAGAGAAATTGACAATAACAAAGTATTAAACAAGAATTCTATTTGCATAACATGTTATCATACTCGTGTAATTCCACAAGTAGGTTTTGAGGGGGTACGATGTACGCATATCTTACCCCTACCTAGTTGTTCAGCGACATATTTCATTCATCAAGAAGCCCAATTATATGATCAAATTTACAATTTCTTAGTCCAAACAGTTAGAAAGAAGGAAAATGCACCCAAAACTAAGTACATATATCATTCAAAAGTCTGGATCCGCATCTGTATTTACCATTTCCCACTTATATTATGTACATTAGGGGTGCAAATCGCAAATTACTTATAAAGAACATATATAGTAAAAGAGATGGAGCAAAATGAAACTTACCCAGGTACCATTGGATATATGCTATTGGTCCATTCACCCTTGATCATATGAAGATCAGTATGACAAATTCCACAATACATAACTTTGAACTGCACTTCTTTTTCACCAGTCACCCTTCACCCATTCAAAATTAACCAAACCTCCATTAGTATTCATCTTTGAGGTAAGTAGATATATACCGTTCAACCAATTAGTTT
>NC_061122.1:4718249-4733966 GCF_002878395.1 Capsicum annuum | reverse complement strand
GGTGTTTGTGAAGAATAGTCAATAATATAAGTTAAACCTGCTGGTCACATAACAATACCTTTACCGATTACTGTAAAGATAAAACATGTAAAATAATTCAAATGCCTTAACATTCTCATGTGATTTTTCCATCTTCTTGATTTTTGCATTATAAAGATATTAATTACAACAATTAATTTTGAGTTGTAGAATTATATGCCAATGTGTTGATTTTCATTTGTATATATAGGCCTTAGGATAATGATGTATTCGATGAGGTGTGAAGCAAATGATATCGTCATGGCTGCTCTGTACAATTTTCTTTTGTTGGATCAATTAGAGTATTATTATAGGGCCAAGGTCTGGCTGCAACAACTGTTTTTTTTTCGCTGTCTGATATCCTCATGGGAAGCTTTGAATAGTTTTTTTTCTCGAAAAATATTTAAGAAAAGGGTATGGCCACCAATATCAGCCATAAAAGGACCACTAGTATCCTCATTGAAGTCCCACTGAATCTGAATTCATGTCGGGAAGTCTCATATTGAAGGATAAAGTGTTTTCTAACAAAAGCGACTCTCGATATCAAAACTTCTAAATAAGGATGAAGGAGTACGTACAATTTCCTCATTATTGTTCTGATTGCCAGACTTCTTTTACATGTTTATATTATTTAAATATACATAGTGGCATGTACATTGTGCCACTAATATCTGTTTGTTCTATTGTGCAAGAAAGGATGAATCAAATCACTTACGACATTATGATGATTCAGGTTAGATATATTTAGAGAGATATCATTTTGAATTAGACATTAATACATAATCATAAAGGTCTTTTAACTTGGTAACAGTATTTATATATTTTTTATAATTTTGAATGTGCACAAATAAATATTTAAATTTATATAAAGATGAATAAGTAAATAGGTGTATCCTCCGTGACATCTACATGATATATATATGTTATGAATTTTACCAAAAGTTACCAAAGAAAAGAGAGAATTTGAATGTATTAATCTTTCACTTACTTACTCAATTTCATCATAAGTCGTGGGTTATTTATAGGCCATGCATAGGTCTTACGTAATATTTTAGGGAAAAGTCATCATTTTCATCCCAAACTATACTCGAAAAGTCGAAGACACATCTAAACTATTGAAGTGACCTAATACACACCTATACTATTTAAAAGTGAAATTATTTACCCCTTCAAACGTCATAACCAGATTTTTTCTTAAATGTGTGTACACACGCTGACACGCGTCAATAGCATTTTTTTTACTTTTTTTCTTTTCTTTTTTTAAGATTAATCTCTTTTCTCTTTCTAGATAAAAATTATCTCATATACACTACTGAGATACATGTTTGTTTTTGGGGAAGCCACATTGTCGGAAAAACATGATTGTCTTGGTTATCAAGAATTTGAGAAACGAGAAAAGAGAAAAGGAGAAAGAAAATAACAGGAAAACAACTAGCTCAAAAATTTAAAAGAAATCCGATTGAAGTTACCATTGGAAGTGGAAGTCAGCTCCATCAATTTTTTCAGTATTTGCACTAGCTCTAGCCTACTGTTGTTTCATCAAGTACCAACTTCAATCTTTGTTTTTTAGTTTGAATCTGGGCAAAGCTTATTTAATGATAAAAATGAATTTGATCGGATCAAAGCAACCTGAATCAAACAAGCAAAATAACTTTAATTTTTTCACCGCTTCAAATCTTTCGCTATTTTGTAAAATTCGAAAAAATCAAATCCAATTCGATAAAATTCGAGCAAAGCATAACCCAATCATAAAAACCCCCAAATCATAACCGCCAAATTCGAGCAAATCATAAACCCACAATCATAAACACAATCGAATTTTCTCGAATTGAATTTATGATTTGCTCGAGCAAATCATAAATGCAAGAAATCCTCAATTCAACTTTATAAAATTCGATAAATTCATATCTCAATTCACAAAATTCAAGAAACCCACTACGCAATTCAGTAAAATACAAGAAATTCAAAACTCAACTAGTGAAATTCAAGATACCTACAACTCAATTTTGTAAGATGCAAGCAACCCACAATTCAATTTGATTTTCAACTACCTACAACAAAATGTCGAAAAAAAAGAAAAAAAGTTAAAAGGATAAGTATATATGTAAACTCAACGATGAATTCATGGAGTTTAGAGAAGAAATTGAGCTAAATAATTAAAGATGGAGTTAAGAAAGAGAGGATAAAAGATGAAAGAAGTCAATGATGAAGAGAAAAGAAGAAGAGAAAAGAAGAAGAGGAAAACACACAAAAAAGTAAAGAAAGAAAATAAAAACTATATAAATATTAAAAAAAAGTAATTGAATATAATTGGTTGTTAAAATCCAATAGAATGATGACATGCGGACATTTTAATAAGATTTTGATTTTTTTTGGCTTTTCACGCGCGTGTAGGAATGTGGATATCACTTTCTATGCTAGGTCAGTTACGAGGGGTAAATAGTTTCACTTTTAAATAGTGTAGGTGTGTATTAGGTCACTTCAATAATTTAGGTGTGTCTTCGATTTTTCGAGTATAGTTTGGGGTGACAATGATGACATTTTTCAATGTTTTACAAAGCGGTGGGATATAAGTAGGCTATCAAAGGTGAAAGAAATAGTAAGACTCCACTTAAAAAGAAAAGTAAAATGACCACTTAGAAAAAGGAGGCTAAATGGATATTTATGTCATCCATGCACAACACTCCTCCTTGAATGACCATAAAAAAAATCTACTGAATACGCATTTGAGTGCTGCCTCATTAAAGACCTTACCAGGAAAAATCCAGTAGGATAAAAACCTTGATTAAGTAAAAAAGAGTGCAACGCTTATTTACTCCCCCTGAAAAAACATCACTTAATATCTAGGAGATGATGCATTCCAATCTTGTATCTCAACTTCTCAAAGATGATGTTGGTAATGCCTTAGTGAACATATCAACTAGATTATCACTTGAACGAACTTGTTGAACATCTATTTCACCCCTCTTTTGAAGATCATGAGTAAAGAATAATTTTGGTGAAATGTGTTTTGTTCTGTCTCCTTTGATGTATCCTCCTCTTAATTGAGTTATGCATGCAGCATTGTTTTCATACAATATTATTGGAATATTCTTCTTCAAAGTAAGGCCATATATTTCCTGAGTGTGTTGAGTTATTGACCTCAACTAAACACATTCTCAACTTGCTTCATGAATGACTATTATCTCTGCATGATTTGAAGATGTAGCAATCATGATTTTTTTTGTTGAACACCATGATATAGTTGTACCTCCATATGTAAACAGATAACCTGTCTGAGATCGACCTTTATGTAGATCAGACAAACATCCTACATCTGCATAGCCAATTAATTGTGAATCGGACTCATTTGAATAAAATAGTCCCATATCAATAGTTCCTCGGAGGTATCTGAATATATGCTTAATACCATTCGAATGTCTTCGTGTTGGGGAAGAACTAAATCTTGCTAATAAATTTACAGCAAAAGATATATCTGGTTGTGAATTACTAGCAAGATACATTAATGTCCCAATTGCACTAAGATATGGTACTTAAGCACCAACAAGTTCTTCATTATTTTCATGAGGTCGAAATGGATCTTTATTAATATCAAGTGATCTCACAACCATTGGGGTACTCAATGAATGTGCTTTATCCATAAAAAATCTCTTTAAAATATTTTTAGTATATGTGGATGGATGGACAAATATTTCATTTGTAAAATGTTGAATTTGTAGACCAAGACAAAGTTTTGTCTTTCTGAGGTCTTTCATTTTAGATTCCTTTTTCAAACATCCTACTGTCTTTGGAAGCTCTTCAGGAGTTCCAATGATATTGAAATCATCAACATATATGGCTATTATGACAAATTTAGATCCAGACTTTTTAATAAAGACACAAGGACAGATTGGGACATTTTATACCCTTCTTTTAATAGGTATTCGCTAAGGCGATTATACCACATGTGTCTTGATTTTTTTAATCCGTATAAGGATTTCTGAAGCTTGATTGAATAATATTCTTGAGAAGTTTTATACGCATCAGGCATTTTGAATCCTTCAGAAATTGTCATATAAATATCACTATCTAATGAGTCATATAAGTAGACTGTGACGACGTCCATCAGATGCATATTAAGTTTTTCACGAACTGCCAAATTAATTAGATAACTGAAGGTGATTGCATCCACCACCGGAGAATATGTCTTCATATAATCAATGTCAGGCCTTTGCGAAAATCCTTGTGCCACAAGTTGTACTTTATATTATGACTTCATTTTTCTCATTTCTTTTTCGCACAAAAATCCATTTGTACCCCATTGGCTTTATACCTTCAGGTGTTTAGACTATAGGTCCAAAAACTTTGCGTTTTTCAAGCGAAGCCAATTCAATCCTGATTGCATCTTTCCATTTTGGCCAATCATTTCTCTTTCTACATTCTTCGACAAATTTTGGTTCAAGATCCTCATATTGTTGCATTATTTCATTTGCAACATTATAAGCAAACACATTGTCGACAATTATATCATTTCAATTTTGTATTTTTCTTGATGAGACATAACTGACTGAGATCTCTCTATTTTTATTATTTTCAGGTACCTGAACCTCTTCTGAGGTTTTATCAATTGTTATGTCTTGTTGCTCTCCTTGAGTAGCTTTCTCCATATTATGATTATTTTGATCATTTCCTCCTCTTCTTTTTCAAAGATTTTTATCTTTGGAACCAATTGGTCTACCACATTTTAAGTGTGGTTTAGACTCATTTGCAGTATTCAATTGTCCTATCGGGACATTAACTCGAATGGGAGCATTAGCAGCTGGAATGTGAGATTTTGTAACTCTTGATAGGTCAGTGAATACATCTGGCAGTTGATTTGTAATATTTTGCAAATGAATTATCTTTTGAACTTCTAGTTTACATTTATTTGTACGAGGATCTAAGTGAGATAATTATATGCATTCCAGTCTATTTTCTTTTCCAACTGCTTATTTTCTCCCCCTTAATGTTGGATATATTGTTTCATCAAAATAACAATCAGCAAATTTTGTCGTAAATAAATCTCCAGTCATAGGTTCCAAATATTTTATAATAGAAGGAGATTCATACCCCACATATATTTTCAACCTTCTTTGAGAACCCATTTTTGTGCGTTGTGATAGAGCAATTGGAACATATACCGCACATCCAAAAATTCTTAGATGGGAAATATTTGGCTCTTGACCAAAATTTAATTGTAATGGGGAGATTTTATGATAACTTATGGGCCTTATCCACACAAGAGCTGCTGCATGCAAAATAGCATGACCCCATATCAAAATGGAAAGTTTTGTTCTCATAAGCATTGATCTAGCGATTAATTGGAGTCATTTAATCAATGATTCTGCTAGACCATTTTGAGTATGAACGTGAGCAACCAGATGTTCAATTGTTATTTTAGTTGATACACAATATTCATTAAAAGCCTGGGAAGTAAATTCACCCGCATTATCGAGACGAATTATCTTTATTGTATAATCTGGAAATTGTGCTCTTAAATTTATTATTTGAGCAAGTAATCTCGTAAATGCCAAATTACGAGTTGATAATAAACACACATGTGACCATCTTGTAGATGCATCTATTAAAACCATATAATAATTAAATGGTCCACATTGAGGGTGAATAACCCACACATATCACCCTGTATACGTTCCAGAAATGCAGGGGATTCAATTCCCACTTTCATTATTGATGACCTAGTAATTAATTTGCCTTGAGTACATGCAACATAAAATAATTCTTTAAATTGAAGAATCTCCTGGTCTTCAACGATTGTCCATATGAATTCTCAATTATTTTGCGCATTATATTAGAACCGGGATGGTCCAACCGGTCATGCCAGATAATAAAACTATTTGAATCAGTAAACTTCTGATTTATTATGGCATGTATTTATACAGTGCTAATACTTGTGTAGTATAAGTTGGAAGAAAGAGTAGGTAATTTTTTAAGTATATATTTATTACCCGACATTATTTTAGTAATATAAAAATATTCAACTTTTCCATCATTGGTAGTCTCAATATGATAGCCATTTTGGCGAATGTCTTTGAAACTTAATAAATTTCTTTGAGATTTACTACAATATAATGCTTCATCAATCATCAAATTTGTTCCTCCAGAAAGTAATAAGTTAGCTTTTTCGGAGCCTTCAATTAATCTTGCACTACCACATATAGTATTAACATTGGCTTCTTTCATCACGAAACAAGAGAAATATTTCTTATCTCTTAGAATAGTATGTGTGGTAGCACTATCTATAAGACATATATCATTGTAACTTATTTTGGATCCAATTGATGATTGGGAAATTTCTATATTCTTCAAATAAAAAAAACATACTATAAGAAATTTAAAAAACTAACATAAGAAATATAAAAATTATAAACACACGGTACATTAATAAAACAGAAAAACATAACTGCAAACAAAAGAAAATAGTAACTTTCTTTATAATTTATTCTGAACTAAGGTGATCAGTTCTTCAATCAATGTCCTCATAGCAATTTTCAACTTTCAATATCCGAGAGGCCCTTTAAGTCATTATCATTGTAAGCAAGATTTGTCTCAACATCATCATATGTATTTGATGGATCCGCTTCATCATCATCACCTCGAAAGGTCAAGTGTACTTCCACATCATTTTCTTTTTTTTTTTTAAGTGAAGCTTGATAAAGTTTGACAAAATGATCAGGCGTACGACAAGCACGTGCCCAATGACCTTTTGTAGACACGTAATTTTGTCCCTCCCCAAAAATATTTTTATCCATTTTTATCCTCGTCTTACCATGTATCCTACCCCAGGTGATAATCTCTTCACAAAAGAACAAAAAATAATTTCTAACAAATTAACAACTCACCCAACCAAAATTTAACACATCACACCCCTACCCTACCTCACTACTCTACCCCACGTACCCCATTTACATTTTTCTCTTTTTGTAACAAATTATAACAGAATAAGGGACACATACACATTGAGGGAAAGGAGACAAATAAGACATCACACACAATATAAGGGGAGAGGGATTCAATCTCCGGGGAGGGGGGGGCTTTCTTCCATTTTCATAGAACATACGCACATAGAGCCATAAAATTCTTCATCTTTTTCCTTCTTTCATATACACTCACACCACATACACAGAACACACACGCAGTAACATACTCTCACCCACACAGAGATCCAAATTAAGAGAGTGGTAGGATAGAGGAAAGAGACGTGAGAGAGATAGCGGAAAAGGGGAAAGTGATCGAAAAAGGTGAACTGAGTGAGAGAGAGGGGAAAAAAGGTATAGGCTGACTATTTTCGATGAGCTTTCACTGGAAACTAGCCGGAATCCGACACCGTAGAATACCATTGATCTCTAAAATCACCTAAAAATTGACCAAAATTCAGTTCTGGTGAGGTTTTCTTGTTTTTTTTTTGTGAATTCCGTTAAAGTTCCGCCGAAAAATGACAACCCAGCTGACTGTTCCTAAAAAACTACCACCGAAAATAGTCAAAACCACCATAACCAGCCCGACTTCAATGAAATCGACCAAAAAACGAGGTACACAGTGACGTTTATGCACAAAATTGGGTTCGGGTGTGGTCTATCTTTCACGATATCTGTTTCAGCTCAACTTGGTTTTTAATTTCGCGGTTTTCTTATTTGGTTCTAATTTGAACGGAGCTCGGGTCAAAGTTTATTGATTCGGGGATCGTATATGAGGTTCGAATCGAGGTTTTTTGGGCGCGGGTCTATCTTCAATATATCGAAATCGACAATGAGGTCCAATTCTATTCTTTTTTTTATTTCATTATTTTCTTATATTTGGTGTGTCGGATTGAAAGTGTGTTTTGTTTGATACTTGTTGGTGATGAATGCATATTTATTTTGATTCATTGTTAGCGGTTTAATTCGGAATAAATATGAATGTTGTTAAACACAATAGTATCATGATAGGGTGAAATTGGTAGGAAAATGGTAGGCCGGGTAGGCAAATTGATGAATAACGATTTGTTGAGTGTTTAAATATGCGTGTGAATGGTTCGTTCTACTTTATCGCACAAAAATTAAAATTGCACTCATTTGGCCGGGGAATGCCTCAAGGGATTTGTATAGATTTATCTGGGGAATGCCCCAAAGTATTCTGCATTTGTAGGACATCCGTGATGAAGGCCCAAGGCATCGGGTAAGGCATTGCAGCGTAATTTAGGTTAGCGTAGGTTACATTTCAGTATCTTTTATTTTGGGCCTGTAATAAATTAGACTGGACACTGTATTTTTGGATCTTGTTTTGTTTTCTTTTGTTGTTTGTTTGATTGTTCGACATGATTTTGTGTGGTTTATACATTCATAGTGTCAAATTAGCTGATATGCTCCACCAAGCGGCCGTGATTGAACCAGGAGATCGGGGGGGTGCCTAACACCTTCCCCTCGATCAACAGAATTCCTCAGCGGGAATCTCTATTCGCGGATCAGTTTTAGAGTCAAAACTATTTTAAAAAAGGATTTTTAAAGGTGACTTCACACACCCGATTATGCCAAGTGGCGACTCTGAGTTTAAATGTAAATAATCCTTTTCGAAACAAAAATTTTCATCTTTATGTCACTTTAACAATAAAAACCCTTTTGAAACTTTGAAATCTTAATCTTTTTGGAGTTAAAAAGGGGGTGTGACAGCTTTGGCGACTTTGCTGGGGATTATATTCAAAATTCGAGCTTATTTTTGGAGTTATATCGACTTAGTTTGGCATTATGTGTGTATAAACGTTGTTTGTGTTATCATTTGTGTTATTGTTTTTTTGAGTGCCTATGTACTCTTTGTTTACAGTTTTTCTCTATGTGTTACCGCTTTATATCTGGCATCATATGCACAACCCGAGTCATTCTTTCTGCAATAAGTTCATAGTACACGCTGTATACATGACCTCTAGTTGAGTCACCCTTATCTTAGGAGGGAGAGCCGTCGGCTAGTATGGAGTGGGTGGAAAGCTAACGTAGCCACTATCGGCCATACGCTCCCCTGAATAGCCTTGTTAGTGAACACCAATATAGGTCAGCCTTTAGGTCATGCTTATCTGCATCATGTTGAGACCTAGCGGGACCCACTTGGTCATTCGTAGGAGACTCGCTCATAAAGCATCTCTACGTGCTAATTATTGTATTTTTAGAGGGTAACAAGTTCATTTGACGGATAATTTGGGGCAAAACATGTGTTAGAAATAAAGTGCATTGAAAAGAAATATGGAAAGGAAAAAAAGAGAAAAAAAGAAAGGTGAAAAAAAAAAGAAAAAAAGAGTGTGAGCACAAGAAAAAAGAGTTTTCAAATTGATACTTAACCCTAAAAAAATGACACTAACAAATATGAAAGGAAAATCCTTTTGGTATTTTCATTATATGAAATGTGTAAAACTTCATCAATTGAACAAAGCAAAGACAAAAGGCCAGCACATGAAAAAAGCATGATTGTGAGCAAAAATAAAGCATGCAGAAATTTTGTCAACAGACAAGTCCAGGAAATCATGAAAATATCAAGGTTTAAAGGGTTTATCTGAGAAACATGGCAAAGCATAGATAATGTTTTTGTTTCAGAGTCACTCTTAATGATCTGAGGTTGGATCAATGAAGCAGCAAGTCAATGACATATGTTAATGGTTGGAAGCAAGGTTAAATGTAACGAGGGAAAGAGCGATCACCACAGAAGCTAAATCCATAAACTAGCCACCATAGTTTAAACTTATAAGTTTTCTTTGATGAAACAGGAAACATATTGCCTCCAAAGCAAGGACTTCAGAGCATAAATATCATAGGATGCGATGCCTCACTTTTACAAATGCAGGAAGCAATGTTGCTGCATAGGTTTGATAATCAAATCATGGTAAAAATTCATCATCTCATATCCCTCGAAGACGCACTTTCTTGTTCAGGGATTTCAGTTTTTATTTGCTGGGTGATACACTTTTTAAATTGAACCTTGATTCCTATAAGATGTACCTTTAAGTCGAGTCATCTCCTTTGATTCCTACAAGATGTACCTTTTAATCGAGTCATATCCCTTGACTCTTAGAAGACATACCTTTTAGTTGAGTCATCTCCTTTGATTCCTAAGATGTTCCTTTTAGTTGAGTCATTCCCTTTGATTCCTATAAGAAGAAACTTTTAATCTATTTATCTCCCTTGACTCTTAGAAGATGTACCTTTTAGTCGAGTCATCTCCTTTGATTCCTATAAGACGCACCTTTTAGTCGAGTCATTCCCTTTGATTCCCATAAGATGTACCTTTTAGTTAAGTTATCTCCATTGACTCTTAGAAGGCGTACCTTTTAGTTGAGTCATCTCCTTTGATTCCTCAGACGTAACTTTTAGTCGAGTCATTCCCTTTGATTCCTATAATACGTACCTTTTAGTCGATTCATTTCCCTTGATTCCTAGAATACATACCTTTTAGTCGAGTCACTCTTCTTGATTCCTAGAAGACGTACCTTTTAGTCGAGTCATCTCCCTTGATTCCTATAAGTCGTACCTTTATTTGAGTCACTCACCTTGATTTCTATAAGACGTACCTTTTAGTCGAGTCACTCTCCTTGATTCCTAGAAGACATAACTTTTAGTCGAGTCATCTCCCTTGATTTCTATAAGATGTACCTTTAGTCGAGTCACTCACCTTGATTCCTATAAGACGTACCTTTTAGTCGAGTCACTCCCCTTAATTCATATAAGACATACCTTTTAGTTGAGTCATTCCCCTTGATTCCTATAAGACGTACCTTTTAGTCGAGTCATTCACTTGATTCCTATAAGACGTACCTGTTAGTCGAGTCATTCTCCTTGATTCCTATAAGACGTACATTTTACTCGAGTCGTTCCCCTTGATTCCTATAATCCGTACCTTTTAGTCGAGTCATTCCCTTGATTCCTAGAAGATGTACCTCCTAGTCAAGTCAGTCCCCTTGATTTCTAGAAGATACACTTTCTAGTCGAGTCATTGCACTTAACCCTTAGGAGAGGCACTTCCTTGCTAGCTTTCATTTGTCGGATGGAACATTTTTTAACTTAAAATTGTATCTCTAGAAGACACTTTCTAGTCAGAATTCCTTACTTTAATTCTTAGGAGACGCACTTCCTAGTCTTGATCATTCAATTTTACTCTCAAGAGATGCATTTCTTGGTCAGAGTCTTGATTCATCATTGCAACATCCAAGTAGGTATGATGTAACTTTTACAAAAGTTTTCTGATGATAAACAGGGGAAAAATTTAATTTCTGTTTTGGGAACTTTACTTTTCTGGCAAATGGAGTCTCTCTTTACAATAATTTTTGTTTGGAATAATTTTCTTTCTAGTTTTGATGTGATTTCAAGATCCCACTTAAAGAACAGGGCGAATAAATGGAAAGTCAAGCAATAAGATGAAGCAGTTGAAAGTCAAGTAACAAGATGAAGAAATTTCAAGTCAGGAGCCTGCCTGAAGAATAGGGTGATGATGTAGCAAGTCAAGAGTCAAGGAAAGCTGCATAGATAGAGTTTTTGTAATTTCATTTATATTTTTAACTTGTAACTTTTATTTTTGATGTAATGACAGAGTCACGGACTGGAACCTCGACGGGACCTCACTCAACTCTCCAACTTGGTTGTCCTTCTTTATTTTGTTTTTTCCTTTGAATAATGGTCAGGTCAAAATTCTATCTCGTTGTGTACTTTCTTGTATGAAAACACTTTGTGTTTACATGCAAAGAGAGGCATGATGTAGACACGTAATTTTGTCCCTCCCCGAAAGCATTTTTATCTATTTTTATCCTCGTCTTACCATGTATCCTACCCCAGGTGATAATCTCTTCACAAAAGAACAAAAAATAACTTCTAACAAATTAACAACTCACCCAAATAAAATTTAACACATCACACCCCTACCCCTACCCTACCTTACTACCCTACCCCACGTACCTCCTTCACATTTTTCTTCTTTTTGTAACAAACCATAGCAGAATAAGGGACACATACACATTGAGGAGAAAGGATCCAAAATAGACATCACACACAATATAAGGGGAGAGAGATTCCATCTCCGGGGGGGGGGGGGTCTTTCTTCCATTTTCACAGAACACACGCACATAGAGCCATAAAATTCTTCATATTTTTCCTTCTTTCATATACACCCACACCACACACACAGAACATGCACGCAACAATATACTCTTACCCACATAGAGTTCCAAATCAAGAGAGTGGTAGGATAGAGGAAAGAGACGCGAGGGAGATAGCGGAAAAGGGGGAAGTGATTGGAAAAAAGGAACTGAGCGAGAGAGAGGGGAAAAAAGATGTAGGCTGACTATTTCCGGTGATCTTTCGCTGAAAACTAGCCAAAATCCGACACTGGAGAATACCATTGATCTCTAAAATCACCTAAAAATTGACCAAAATTCAGTTCAGGTGAGGTTTTCTTCATTTTTTTGGTGAATTCCGTTAAAGTTTTGTTAGAAAACGACAAACCAGCTGACTGTTCCTAACCAACTACCACCGTAAATAGTCAAAACTACCATAAACAGCTCGGCTCCAATGAAATTGAACAGAAAATGAGCTACACAGTGACGTTTATGCATGAAATCGGGTTCAGGTGTGGTCTATCTTTCGCGATATCTATTCAACTCAACTTGGTTTTTGATTTCGTGATTTCCCTATTGGGTTCTGATTTGAACGGAGCTTAGGTCAAAGTTTGTTGATTTGGGGATCGTATATGAGGTTCGAGTCGAGGTTTTTCTGTTGTGGGTCTATCTTCAATATATCGAAACCGACAATTGAGGTCCAATTCTATTCCTTTTCTTTAATTTCATTGTTTTCTTATATTTGGTGTGTTGGATTGAATGTGTGTCTTGTTTGATCTTTGTTGGTGATGAATGCGTATTTATTTTGATTCTTTGTTAACGGTTTAATTCGGAATAAATATCAATGTCGTTAAACACAATAGTATCATGATAGGGTGAATTGGTAGGCAAATGGTCGGCCGGGTAGGCAAATTGAGGAATAACGATTTGTTGAGAATGCCCCGAAGAATTTGTATTGATTTATCCGGGGAATGCCTCGAAGTATTCTGTACTCGAAGGACGTCCGTGATGAAGGTCCGAGGCATCGGGTAAGGCATTGGAGCATAGTTTAGGTTAGCGTAGGTTACATTTCAGTATCTTTTATTTTGGTTTTGTAATAAATTAGACTGGACACTGTATTTTTGGATCTTGTTTTGTTTTCTTTTGTTGGTTGTTTGATTGTTCAGCGTGATTTTGTGTGATTTATACATTCATAGTGTCAAATTAGCTGACATGCTCCCCCAAGTGACCGTGGTTAAACCACGGGATTGGGAGATGCCTAACACTTTCCCCTCAGTCAACCGAATTCCATAATCGGAATCTCTATTCGCGAATCAGTTTTAGAGTCAAAACCTTTTTGAAAAAGGATTTGCAAAGATGACTTGGCACACCCGATTATGCCAAGTGGCGACTCTGAGTTTAAATGTAAATAATCCTTTTTGAAATAATTTTTTTTATTTTTTTGTCACTTTAATAATAAAAGCCCTTTCAAAACTTTAAAATCTTAATCTTTTTGGAGTTAAAAAAGGGGTGTGACACCTTTCATACAACATCGGTGACAAATGTTAACTTTACCCTTTGAAGGATTATTTTGAGAACCTTTCTTATTCTCTTGTTTATTTCCATCATTATGACGATAATTATTTCTTCCTTTTCCACGTCCTCGCCCACGTCCACGACTATGGCCTTGACCACGATTTCGATAATAATTTTGCCTTATTTCAGGCTGATCATACGCTGCTACAATATTCGCTTCAGGGAATGAAGCAGATCCAGTGGGACGAGCTTCATGATTTTTCATTCACAAAGTATTATTCTGCTCTGCCACAAGTAGGCTTGTAATCAATTCAGAATATTTATTAAATCCCTTTTCACGATATTGCTGTTGTAACAATACATTAAAATCATGAAAAGTGGAAAAAGTTTTCTCTAGTAAGTCCTCATCAGTGATGGTTTCTCCACATAATCTTAATATTGAACTTACTTTATGAATAACATAATTATACTCAACTACGGTTTTAAAATCTTGAAATCGAAGGTATATCCAGTCATATTTAGCTTTCGATAATATCATCAATTTTAGGTGGTGATATCGGTCCTTCAAGTTGATCCATGATTCGAGTGGATCTTTCACAGTTAAATATTCAGTTTTTAATCCTTCGTGGAGGTGATGACGAAGAAAAATCATAGCTTTTGCCTTATCTTGACTTGATGCGTTATTTTCTTGTTTAATAGTATCCTCAAGATCTCTAGCATCAAAGTGAATTTCAGCATCAAGAACACTTAATAAATAATTCTTTCCGGTAATATCCAGTGCTACAAACTCAAGTTTCGATAAATTTGACATAGTGAAACTCTCATAGAAAGATTAATAAGTTAGATATAATGATATTTTAAAAATAAGATAACCATCTCAAATAAATCTAAATAGAATCATATATTGTTAATAGATTATTATCAAAAGTTTTTTCTTTTAAAAATTTATATTTGTGTGTGTTGATGAAAATAAATAGTTACATAATACGTACCTTGTTAGAACATCGTGCTGATAACGTGTTATGAATTTAACCAAAAGTAACCAAAGAAAAGAGAGAATTTGAATGTATTAATCTTTCACTTACTTACTCAATTTCATCATAAGGCGTGAGTTATTTATAGGCCATGCATAGGTCTTACATAATATTTCACAAAGGGGTGGGATATGAGTAGGCTATCAAAGGTGGAGGAAATAGTAAGACTCCACTTAAAAAGAAAGGTAAAATGACCACTTAGAAAAAGGAGGCTAAATGGATATTTATGTCATCCGTTCACAACAATATATATATATATGACGAAATCCATTGTCAGAGTGTTGCAAACCTACCACTGTTATCTGAAAGAACATGCTCATTAAAGACGACATCCATTAGGATTAGGGCACACAACAAGCATGGGAATCACATTGGTAAAATTGTCCTAAATTCATGTTCATTTCTACTACCTTTTGAGGGTAGCGAGGTCATTTTAACATCATCCTGATTTTTGTCTACACTTATTTTTTTATCTACACTTATTATTATTATTATTATGTTATTATATTTTTCGTATCCATCTTTGGTCTTTTCTTTTCTCTCGTTATCTACCTTTATTTTATCATTCTTTATGACTTTTGTTTTTCTTTAGAAGAGGAAAAAATAATGAAAAACAACGAAACAAAATGATTAGATCGAACCCAAAAATAGGTTGCCTACAATCATGTAGTACATGAATCAGATCTTGCGTAGTTCGGGCAGTCTTGCCAAAATGGCCAATTAAACTCTTTTTTCACTCTTTTGCTTGAAACTTTAAGAAGAAAAGAAAATAACAATTTGTCAAAAGAATTGACGAACATGTTTTTGCATTTTTTTTTTAAAATACCTATACAAAACGAAACCTATGATTACCAAAGAAAAATCTTTTGGGGTTTTCAATTTTGAATTTCATATGAAAATGAAACTTGAAACTATTAAAGGAAAAATCTTTTTGTAGTTTTCTTTTGAAGATGTATATGAAACACCTACTCTAAATAAAGAGTGAAGAAAATCTTTATTTTTTTTGAATTTTTTGGAATAAGATCAACCAAAAATGAACCCTAC
>NC_061122.1:4716868-4718149 GCF_002878395.1 Capsicum annuum | reverse complement strand
TTTTTTTTTTTTTCGAATTTACGATACTTTGAGAAGGCAAATGCAAAACGTAAAAAAATCTTTTTGAATTTTTGGATCGTGAAGAACAAAAGCAATAAAGAATTCTAAAATAAACTACGACATTCCTCTTTTTTTTTTCATTCTTTTCGACTCACTTTTTCTATTTTTTCTTTTTTCATTTTTTTTGCCTTTCTTTTTTCAAAAATCAGTCCGTCAAATGACCACGTTACCCTTAAAAATGCAACAGTTAGCACGTAGGGATGCTTTAGAGGGGAGTCTCCTACAAAGAGCCATGTGAGTCCCACTAGGTCTCCATATGATGCGCATAAGCATGACCTAAAGGCTAACCTACGTGGTGGTTTACTAACAAGGCTGTTCGGGGGAGCGTATGGTCGATAGTGGCTGCTTTGCTTTCCACCTACTCCATAACACCGATGGCTCCCCCTCCTAAAATAAGGGTGACTCAACTAGAGGTTGTGTACAACACGTGTACTACGGACTTGTTGCAGAAAGAAAGCCGGGGGGTGGACTTATGATGACAGATATAAAGCGGTAACACATAGGATAAATACTATAAACAAAGAGCACGAAAACGCACAAAAGTGAAAATAACACAAACAATAACCACAAACAATGCTTATACACTCGTAATGCCAAACAAAGCCGATACGACTCCAAAAATAGCTCGAATTCTCATACTTTCCCCACAGAGTCTCCAGAGCTGTCACACCCCTTTTCACGTACTCCAAAAAAATATGGTTATAAATTAATGTTTGAAAGGGTTTTAATTATTAAAGTGACAAAAGATGAAAATTTGTTTCGGAAAAGGATTATTTACATTTTTTACTTAGAGTCACCACTTGGCATAATCTGGCGTGCCAAGTCACCATTAGAAAATCCTTTTCAAAACCGTTTGATTCTTTGAACTGGTTTGCGAATAGAGATTTCGGCTAAGGAATTCTGTTGACCAAGGAGAAGGTATTAGGCACCTCTCGATCCCATGGTTCAAACACGGTCGCTTGGTAGAGTGTATCGACTATTTGGCACTAAGAGATGTATGAACCTCACAAGAAGCATGCAAAATAATCAAACAAAACAAAACACCCCTAAATATAAAGTCCAGTCTAATTATTACAACCCGAAATAAAAGGGACTGAAAGTAAACCTACGCTATTCCTGAACTAACCCAACGCCTCGGGCTTTCACCATGAACGTCCTCCGGGTACATAATACCTCGGGGCATTCCCCGGCCAAATTATACAATTGATTCAAAAGTGATAA
>NC_061122.1:4716235-4716768 GCF_002878395.1 Capsicum annuum | reverse complement strand
AACCTCACAAGAAGCATGCAAAATAATCAAACAAAACAAAACACCCCGAAATATAATGTCCAGTCTAATTATTACAACCCGAAATAAAAGGGACTGAAAGTAAACCTACGCTAATCCTGAACTAATCCGACTCCTCGGGCTTTCACCATGAACGTCCTCCGGGTACATAATACCTCGGGGCATTCCCCGGTGAATAAATATATACAGATACTTCGGGGCATTCCCCGGCCAAATTATACAATTGATTCAAAAGTGCTAAAATCAAACCATTCAATCAAATTTCAAACACTCAATCAACCCACAATCTCTAGATTTGCCTACCCGACCTACGTCTTGCCTATTCCAATCAGCGTATCTTGATACTACGAAATTCAATTAACGTTTATTTCAAGTCAAACAACTAATGAATCAAGCTAATCAAAGTTCACTAATTATATCAAGTTTTCAATTCTTGCCCACTTATTCCCACATGAATTCAACTCTTTTAATTCCTTCATTCACGTAAATCAATCAATCAATATCAACCACAGTAA
>NC_061122.1:4706167-4713235 GCF_002878395.1 Capsicum annuum | reverse complement strand
ACTCGATTTAATCACCACATCAGACCAAAATGTTGTAATAACGAAAAACCACAACCGACTTCACCGGAACCAAATTCAAACGACCGATTCTCCTAGTTTAGAAAGAACAACGACAAAATCCATTCCAAAATAACAATTGACCAAGAACAGAATGAAAAACAAAACCCGCGCTTGACCCGATTTCAAGCAGAACCGAACATAACAACGATTTCGGTGGACGTTATTGGAATTCAATCACACCACCCTCCTTCCCAGTTGGTTCCCCTTTATGCTTTTCTCCCAATCTTTTGATCCCTCTCTCTATTTTGATCTCTTTCTCACTTGAATCTCTCTTTCTCCGATCTTTCTCAATCTCCCTCCATTTTTCTGCTTTTCGATTGTGTGTATGCGATGAATTGTGAAGGAAATCTGTGTTGTTGTTGTTATCTGGGTGAGTCTCGATGTTAGTGATAGGGTAGGGGGTAGGTGTGATGTGTTTTATTTTGATTGGGTTGGTTGTTAGGATGTGTTGTCAATTTTTGGTTGGTTGGGTTGTTAGAATATTAGGATAAAACAAAATTAGTTAAGGGGTTGCTATTTTTTGTCATTTTGTGGAGGGATTATCACACGGGTGAGGGTACACGGTAGGATAAGGTAAACAATAGGTAAAAACGATATCGGGGAGGGATGAAATTAGGTGTCTACATCATGCCCCATTTGAATGTAAACACGAAGTGTTTTTAGGCAAAGAAGTAGACAGCGAGACCAAATTTTGACCCGACCATTATTCAAAGAAAGAAACAGAAGGAAGAAGGACAATCGTGTCTTGACTTAAGACATCCTTCCTACCCAAGTTATGAGAGAATCAAGTCACGGGTATTTCAAAGGATTGGAAGAGAAGTGGACTATACCGAGTTGGAGAGTCGAGTGAGGTTACATCGAGGTTCCGGTCCGCAGCTCTGTCATTACATCAAAAACTAAAAATTACAAGTTAAAACATAAACAGATTTACAAAAATCCTAACTATACAACTTCTGTCGGCTCTTGGCTTGACTTTTATCACCCTATTCTTCAGGCGGGCTCCTGACTTGCAATTTCTTTCAACTTGTTGCTTGGCTTTCAATTGCTTCATTTTGTTGCATGACTTTTCGTTTCTTCACCCTATTCTTTAGGCGGGCCTTTGACTTGCTATTTCATCACCCTATTCTTCAGGTGGGCTCCTGAAACCCAAAATTAAAACTAGAATGAAAATTATCCCAAACAAGAATTATAATAAAGTGGTATTTCATTTTTGAAAGTGTTGTCCCATTTTCCAAGAGGGTCCTGAACATAAGGTGAAATCCCATTTTTTAGGAGGGTCCTGAATAGAAAGTAAAGTCCCATTTTTCAGGAGGGTCCTGAACAGAAAGTAAAATCTCATTTTTCAAGAGGGTCCTGAATAGAAAGTAAAATCCCATTTTTCAGGAGGGTCTTGAACAGAAAGTAAAATCCCATTTTCCAGGAGGGACCTGAACATAAAGTAAAATCCCATTTTCCAGGAGGGTCCTAAACAGAAAGTAAAATCCCATTTTTCAGGAAGGTCCTGAACAGAAAGTAAAATCCCATTTTCCAGGAGGGTCCTGAACAGAAAGTACCTGAACAGAAAGTAAAATCCCATTTTTCAGGAGGGTCCTAAAAATAAAGTAAAATCCCATTTTTCAGGAGGGTCCTGAACAGAAAGTAAAATCCCATTTTTCAGGAGGATCCTGAACATAAAGTAAAATCCCATTTTTCAGGAGGGTTCTGAACGGAAATTAAAATCCCATGGATGTGCATTTCCAATGATAGCTGAATTAAGTGAAGCGAATTTGCCCCTATATCAACAAAGAAAATTTGTTAGTTAAAAAGTTAGTGTTGGTTTGCAGATCTTGGCTTCTCAGGTATCTGCCCAGCACTCATTCCTTTCATATTTGTTCTAAATCCCTAACACTTGTCCTGTCTTGCCACATCATCGACCCGAATCCAGATTGAGGGAAGTGAGTTTTGACTCGAACAATGGGCTTCCATTTTACCATGCCTCTGAGGTGCACCCTTTTCCCAAATCTGAATGCTTCCACGAATCCAACAGCTCGTCGGTTGATAGACTTCCTTTGTTTCGTGTTGAATTACGATCATATTTCTTTCCTGTGTTGTTCCTTGGATTTTCCCCGTATAATTGGAAAGACTGGTAGTAAATTTTGAAATCCTTTCTCGCTTGTTTTGACACAGACTTGACTTAAAATGTAAACAAATTATGGTGACTTTTATTTTGATAAATGACCTAAAAAGACAAAAAGCATGAATATGTAAATGAAAGAAAAGGGAAATGTCCCATATTCAAAAAGAAAACTTATCTGAATACGACAACCAACTCCAATGAGTATGACATGCATTTTTGGATTGAGCTGCCTGATCTTCCTATCCAAACTCCCCATTTTTTGTTGAGTTCGTGCCTTAGCCGCTGAGCCGCTTCTTCAAATCCATTGGACTCATACATCACATTCAATTGACGACATCTTGAAAGACTTTCACCAACAAATCTCTTTTTGTTTTCACTTTTCACTTTTCTCTTGAACTCTCCATTGCCTTATGGTGCCCGTGAGGGTTTTCACCAATAAGACTCTCTCATTTTTATTTCTCTCTACTCACCATCGCCTTATGGTGCCTGCAAGGGTTTTCACCGATAAGACTCTCTCATTTTCATTTCTCTCAACTCACCATCGCCTTATGATGCCCACGGGGGTTTTCACCAATAACACTCTCTCATTTTTGTATTTCTCTCAACTCACTATAGCCTTATGATGCCCATGGGGGTTTTCACCAATAAGACTCTCTCATTTTTGTATTTATTTCCTGATTTCTTATGCTGAGGGAGACAAGTGGTACCTCACAATGTATCAACATATCCATTGCATGCTTAGACTTAACATTATCAAAAATTGATCTGAAGGACTTTCTTTGGTTGTAACTTGGCTTTTGGTTAATGTTAGAAAGATGGTAAGGGGCTCAAATGATACTTAAAGTGGGGGGTGGGACTTACAACTTTTGGAATCGACTCAAACAACACATTAACTCATGCCCCAGCTTTGTTGACTGGGTGAATCTTAGATCATCATTTGGTTGGACCGAGCCCAAAATAGGGCAGCCTACGTATCTCACTCCCGAGAGAGGAGAATCAGGTCACACGTAGTTCCATCAGCTTGTTCTTTGTTTTGATTTGATTTTGATTTTTTTATTTTATTTTTGAACTCTTTCTTTTATTCTTATTTTCTTGACATTTATCTTTGACTCTATTTTGATTCCAAAAGAGGGATATGAAAGAAAAATAAAACGAAGATCAAACGGGTAAACAAAGGATGAAACCATGTTTGGATAGAAGAATAAAATGCCTTCATCATATCAATCTTCAAGAATGCAAGTACTAAACATGCAATAAACTCAACAAAGGATCAAATATCATACATAGTATCTTTTGACTGCATCAGCATTGATAGTTATTTCTGCCATTTTGCCTTCAATATCTGTCAAATATAAGGCTCCATTGGGCAACACTTTCTTCAAAACAAAGGGACCTTGCCAGTTAGGGGAGAACTTGCCTTTCGGTTCAACCTGGCGAGGAAGGATACGTCTCAATACCAATTGACCAACTTTAAAATTCCTGGGACGGACCTTTTTGTTATACGCTCAAGCCATCCTCCCCTGATACAACTGGCTGTGACACACAGACGTTAGCCTTTTTTCGTCAATCAAGCTCAAATGTTCCAGTCGATTTTTTACCCATTCGTCATCATCAATCTCTGTTTCTACAATGACTCGAAGAGAGGGAATTTCAAATTCTGCAGGGATGACTGATTCTGTCCCATACACTAATAAATATGGAGTTGCCCCTGTTGAAGTGCGAACAGTGGTGCGATAACCTAGCAATGCAAACGGCAACTTTTCATGCCACTGTCTAGACCCTTGTACCATTTTTGCGGTATCTTTTTAAAATTCTTATTAGCAGCTTCTACAGCACCATTGGCCTTTAGGCGATATGGAGTAGAATTTTGATGCGCGATCTTAAACTGTTGACATACTTCTTGCATCAAATGACTATTGAGATTGGCAGCATTGTCTGTAATGATCATCTTAGGAATTCCAAATCTACAAATGTTATTGGCATGAACAAAATCTACCACAGCCTTCTTTGTCACTGACTTGAAAGTTACTGCTTCTACCTACTTTGTGAAGTAGTCAATGGCTACCAAAATGAACCTATGTCCATTTGATGCCTTCGGCTCAATCGGTCCAATCACATCCATTCCCCAAGCCACGAACGGCCATGGAGCGGCCATTGCATGCAACTCAAAAGGAGAAGAACGTATCAGATCACCGTGTAACTGACCTTGATGACACTTTCGAACAAATTGAATAGAATCCCTTTCCATAGTAAGCCAGTAATAACCTGCTCGAAGAATCTTCTTTGACAAGACATGACCATTCATATGCGACTCGCATACCCCAGAGTGTATTTCAACCATGATTGCCGAGGCTTCTCTTGCATCTACACACCTTAAAAGTCCCAGATCTAGGGTTCTCTTATACAAGATTCCCCCACTTAAGAAAAATTTACTAGCCAAACGCCTAATCGTCCTCTTTTGATCGTTGGTAGCATATGCTGGGTATTTTCTTGACTGAATGTACCGCTTGATATCCAAGAACCAAGGTTCTCCATCGATCTCTTATTCAACCGCATTACAGTAAGCATGCTGATCACAACTCTGTATATGCATTGGATCGATGTAGGCTTTGTTAGGATGTTGGAGCATTGAAAACAGAGTAGCTAAAGCATCAGCAATTTCATTACGAATTCTTGGAATATGCCTAAATTTTACTAACACAAACCGTTGACATAGCTCCTACAATCATTGTCGATATGGGATGAGCTTCAAATCTTGAGTCTCCCAATCGCCTTGAATTTGATGGACGAGCAAATCCGAATCTCTCAACACCAATAATTCTTGGACTCCCATATCAACAGCTAACCTCAAACCAAGAATGCAGGCTTCATACTCTGCTATATTGTTAGTACAGTAGAATCGAAGTTGTGCTATTACCGGGAAATATTGTCCCGATTCAGAGATAAGAACCGCACCTACTCTGACTTCTTTCATATTGACAGCTCCATCGAAGAATAACCTCCAACCTGGATCAGCATCTATAACGACTTCATCGACACACGACATTTCTTCGTCAGGAAAATATGTCCTTAATGGCTCGTAATCTTCATTGATGGGATTCTCAGTAAGATGGTCTGCCAAGGCTTGGGCTTTCATGGCGGTTCGAGTCATATATACAATGTCGAACTCGGTAAGCAATATTTGCCACTTTGCCAATCGACCCGTTGGCATAGGCTTTTGAAAAATTACTTTAAAGGATCCATGCGGGAGATGAGATAAGTAGTATAGGAAGAGAGATAATGCTTCAACTTCTATGCTACCCAATTTAAGGCACAACACGTTCTTTCAAGAAGAGTATACCTGGCCTCATATGCGGTGAACTTCTTACTAAGATAATAAATAGCCTGCTCCTTTTTGCCTGTGACATCATGTTGACCCAGAACACAACCGAAAGAATTGTCCATGACTGATAAATATAAGATCAAAGGCCTACCAGGATCCAGGGGTACCAGCACGGGCGGATTTGAAAAATATCTTTTGATTCGATCGAACACTTCCTGACATTTTTCAGTCCATTTTACCACAGCACTCTTTTTTAGCAACTTGAATATGGGCTAACAAGTGGTTGTGAGTTGAGCAATAAACCTGCTAATGTAGTTCAGTCTACCAAGCAAACTCATTACCTCCGTTCTATTCTTCGGCGGGGGCAAATCCTGAATGGCTTTGATTTTTGAGGCACCAATTCAATTCCCCGATGGCTGACTACAAACCCCAATAGTGATGGAAATCCAAATACATATTTTGTCGGGTTGAGTTTGAGATTATATCTGCGAAGCCTTTCAAAGAACTTTCTTAAATCTTTTACATGGTTGGCCTGACTTTTTGACTTAATAATCACATCATCCACGTAGACCTCAATCTCCTTATGCATCATATCATGAAACATAGTGGTCATGGCTCTCATGTATATTGATCTAGCATTCTTCAAACTCAACGGAATCACTCGATAACAATAGGCTCCCCATGGTGTGATAAAAGACGTCTTTTCCGCGTCTTCATCATCCATAATGATCTGGTCATATCCGGCATAGCAATCCACAAAAGAGGCAACCTCGTGTTTAGCACAATTGTCTAGCAAAATGTGAATATTGGGCAGTGGAAAATCATCTTTCGGACTTGCTCTGTTCAAATTACGATAATCAACACACACTCAAATTTTTCCATTTTTCTTTGGTACGGGAACAACATGGGATAGCGAGCTACTCGAATTACTTTGGCTTCAAGTTGTTTCATGATTTCCTGTTTAATTTTAATACTTACATCCGTTTTAAACTTCCTCAACTTCTGTTTGATAGGAGGAAATGCGGGATCAGTTGGCAATTTGTGAGCCACTAATTCAGTGCTTAAACCAGGCATATCATCATAAGACCATGCAAAAACATCCTTGTAATCAATTAATGCTTGAATCATTCCATCTTTTAGCTGTGGCAAAGCATGTACACTGATTTTAGTTTCCCTAACATCTTCTTGATCCCCTAGATTTATTGGCTCAGTCTCAATCAAATTAGGATTCGGTTTGTCTTCAAACTGTTCCAACTCTTTGCTTATTTCTTCTAGTGCTTCTTCTTCATCATATTCCCCATCCTGGTTCATTACATCTTGATTGGTTTAGATTTTAAGATCAGGCTGAAAATTCCGCATGCATGTCATGTCATTAGAATCAGCATAAAGAGAACTGTGTAAGAAAAGAAAAACAAAATATATTAAACACAAAATAAAAGGGACATTGCATTTCATTAAATAAAAAGATAGAAGGGTTTAAAGATAGATGACAACATAACATAAGAAAACTAAAATCCGAATTACAACCCTGAAATAACTCGGATAAATAGAAAGAAAAATAAAATAAACT